>NC_059191.1:4883243-4975743 GCF_020631705.1 Daphnia magna
ACATGTACGTTCCAGCTGACATTTTTCCTCATTTTGAAAGACGTCAAGGGCTTCAGTTAGTGTGCTTCATTATCTTAATATATTCCCTCAAAAATTCCTCTTCCAAAACAGTAAGTTTCTTCAGTTTGAAGTGATCAAAGGCAATAGCAAGGTTATCTCTATTTTTCGTCAAAAAGCTTTCCACTTTAACCAAAGCATCAAAATAGCTAGTTCCACCTAGAATAGATAATCAGTATGTCAGCAATTTATCAATAATTTCAATACAATGCAAATTCCTATTTCTTACCTTGTGGCGTTGTGGATCACGAAAAGTTCGCCCATTGTAGCTTTGATGAAATCGGATGCTAAGGAGGAACGGCTCTGTTTATTCCAGATTGCCGTAAGCTTTGCATCCACACTGCTCTTCTATTTTTGAAACCGTACACTGTCAATATTCTTCACATCAGTTGTGGCCACCAAATTCAGGGAATGACAGCTGCATCTCATGTGGGGAGGTAGATGAATATGATCTTTAAGGGCATAAGTAATCGTCAGCGTCACCAAGATCTACCTCCTCTGGTCCACAATTCATAATGTCGCCTATATCAATAAATACAAAATCGTCTTTCTCGTCTTCGTCAGGGGACATATTTTCATCAGCGGCTGGGTTTTTTCAGGTGAATTAGGTCGTTTGAACATGTCAAAGGCTTTTAAAAAAGTTCGATCCATTGTCAGTAATGGTGCAGTTTACTTTGGAGCAAATCTTGAATTCTGTGTGCATATCTGATATGGCCTTGCCAACAACATTGTATGTGTGGGAACCGTAAATTCATCTAACAACCAAACACGCACTGCGACGATCAAGATCTTGTCCCATCCAATGAACTGCCATTCCTAAAAAGCGACGTCGCCGTGAAGTCCAGCAGTCTGCTGTGGTGCTGACATAATCAGCTTTGTCAAGTTCAAAAATCAAATCTGCTTTACTCTTGCTGTAAGTCTTCTTTAATAGTTCCACCATGAAGGGGCGACTCCTTATAACAAGTGGCCCAGACAATCCACCAATGAGGTTCTTGAATGCTTCCTTTTCGACTTCACTGAAAGGAAGGAGGTCAGCAATCAGGTGGTTCTGTAAAAGTAAAAGTTCAAATCATGAATGGGATGAGATCAGATGAGATAAGACTATGACTAATGTGAAGAAAAACTAACCAGAATAGCTTTGTCCAAATCTTCCTGTGTTCTAATCTGCTTATACTTCCAAGAACTATCCAAATGATTCTTTATAGAAGGCTGATTAGCCTTTTTTACTTTTCTCATGGTGAGAGTCCAGCTTGAACAGGATTAGATGACTGTCTTTCTTCGCTTGGTTCTTGGTTTCTTCTTTGCCAAGCAGAGTTAAATTCTGTTAGGTGTGTAGGGTGTATTGTCTAGAACGAACAAAAATTAGAATTTTTTCAGAATGGATGACTACGATAACAAACAACTTACTCTTATGTGCCTTTTGGCATTGTAGCCAGAATTGTTCGTAATGGTCAGAAGTTCAATCTCGCCTTTTTATTAAACTTTGTTTTTGTCTTGTGGCATATGAGGCATTTAACTAAAAGCCTTTGCCATTTTTTTGTCGTACATGAATTGGAAGTAGTTGGATGGCAACTTAATTCTGGATTCATTCCAGCTTGTTGGTTTTTTCCCCCCGGGGTTTCCATTTTCAACTTCAACATGAGAAGAGGAATTTACACTAAGGAGAATTTAAAAATAGACAAATGAATTAAATACGACCATACAGGGAAAGGGAATCAGGGATACAGGCCATAAAGGATACATACAGCCAGCCAGCCACACAACATTGAAAAACACAACATTGATTCACTATGAAAATAGTTTTTTCTACTTACGAGGAATTTGCAGGATTTGATTCTGATTCAGATTCAGAGCCATCAGAGGCTGATAGCGTGATTTGGTCAGCCATGCCTTTACTTAAATAGTTATATTTGCACTTGCCATTTACATTGCTTTAGATTTAGAAGTCAGCCTCTTGTTGTCTGCTTTGGAATTGACAAATTGCACTTGGTGAAAATATTGGTTGATAGATGGCGCCACGATCACGAGCTTTCGCTCGTTACTCGTCCGCTCCCGCTCTAGCTCGCGATTTTTAAAATAGAGCGGCTCTAGCTCACCGCTCACCGAAAAACGCGAGCGCGCTCGCATTCCGCTCTAGCTCAGAGCGCGCTCGTTTCAACTCTGATCTTAGGGGTGGATCCTTTTAAATTGCGCCAGGCGTGAATCAGGTATTCTTATATTAATTAATTATTAGTTGAAAATTTTACTTATTTTTATATTTATTAATTTTATGCTATTACTTGTTATTTCTTCTACGTATGTCGGGTTCATGATTTCCCGCTGGATTGCTCCTGGTTTTCCGCCTTTGCCAGATCGTTTGTGCGCTAAGAAATAAGTTTATTATTTGAAATATATTTTAGTTAAAAGTTATTGTACTCACTTTTTAAATATTCATTAGTGAATATTGAAGACATTAATTCACTTGTGAATTTGTACTTGGTGTAGTGGGAATTTTTAATGGTATCAATTGTCCAGTCTTCTGCTACTATTTCATTGACTTTTTGTTCAAGTTGTTGTTTAACACGCAATGGAATTGTAAATGGCCGTGTTGTGGGATATTTCTAAAAAAAGTTTAGTTAAGTTATTAGTTTGAATATGTTATTGAATATATTAACATATTACTGTAAGTTCGTAGTTTTGTAAGGTTACATCAGATTCATCTTCAGATACATTGTTATATGAAGTTGAATCTTCCTCGTTGTTATTAGATTCAGGAATGATGTTTGTTGGTTGTTGAATTTGTATTTCTTTTTCTAGATTTTTTATTCTTTCTATTTCTGTTGTATTATTTATATTTAATTATAAATGTTTCAAAAGTTGTATTGTTAAAAAATGATTTACCTTTTTCTAAGTTTTTTATGGTATCCTGCAGTTCTCCGTTTTGTGTTTCCAATATTTGTATTTGTTGGTTCTATATTAAAATATAATGCTAAATATTTGTTGTATATAGTTTATTAGTATAATTATTATATTTACCTTGTTTATTTCTAATTCCTCTAATTGTTGTTTGTAAGTTTCAATAGCAACCTGATATCGAGTACAATTATTTTCATTTTTTGCTACACAGTAGGGGAGACTGGAGTGAAGCCGGGACGGTTTTTGTTTTCCCCTATATCTCCCAAACTAATCATTAAATTAATTTATTATTTTGTTTTTAATTATTCCATACGGTAATGTACCCCCAATATTTTTTATATAATTTAATAATAAACCATTTTCCCATATAAGACCTTTTAAAATTTTCTTAGATTTGTGGGAGAAGCCTATTTTGAGGGGTAAGTAAGGACACTAGGGTAGGTGGTGAGGGACGTCCTCCGTTTTTGCCTTAAAATTCATTAAAAAAAATTTTAAAAATTGAAATAGCGTCCCACTGCATAGACTGTATAAGTTAATAGATGTTTCAATTTGATTATTGTGTTAATAAAATTTTTTTCTTATATGATAAAAAACCCTTATTACAAGATAGGTGGGGGTTGGGCTTATTGTAATCGATTAATATGCTGAATAATCAATTGCTTGTGATCATTGTAAGGAACAGTAATGGCGTCATGAGCTCGGTAATGATTGATGGGCTTGAAGGCCAAACCCGCCCACTAATGTCCCATTTTAGTCAAAAACAGCTGTCCCGATTTCCCGATAAAGACTATTTTTTTAAAACGTTAATATTATCTACAGTAATTAATCGAAAATTATAATTTTTTTTAACAATAAAGAAATGATTAAGCTTCATTTCCATATTAAATTTACATGCCATTTGCGATTAGTTTTTTCTAGAAACATTAAATGGTGGAGACAAAATTAACTAAAAAAAACCCGTTTTTTTAGTTTTGTTAATAACTGATACAGTTATTGACAAAACTCAACCAAATTTCATGCCAAAGTAGATTGTATGTATCTAAATAACATACTAAAAAAATTTTTATTTTATTAGAATCTACTATTTTTCCCCTACTGTCCCTCTTGACCCGGTGTCCATACGCATACTCCAGTCTCCCTATTCTAAGAGTTCTTTACCTTATTTATTTCGTTTTCTTCTTTTATAGTTTTTGATTCAGCTTGAAGTTGTAAGATTTTGGCCACCAAAGATGTTTTTTTTTCACTAAGAATTTTTTTTTCTTCTGTTTTGGTCATTTTAAAAATTTGTATGTAATTTTATTTTTGAATTTTTTGAATCTGTAGCAAATAACAGTAGTAGATAGTTTTTCCAGTGTTATGACTTTATATATATAATTATGTAATTTATAGTTTTCATGAATTATTCTTAATTGACTTTATTTGCTTGTTATTTATTTAAATAAATTTAGTTATAATTTAGTATTTTAAAATGAAGTTATTGAATGTAAATTTTATATATATAGATTTTAAAATATAACATGCAACAACGAATAATTTCATGTTGCAGACGACATATTATATACTTTGTATTTCATTCATTTTTAAAGTTTGTAGTGTGTACATCTGTGTATTGGATAACATACATATTTTTAAGGAAATTGTTCGTTGTTAATATTTTGGTAATAGAGTAGTGGTATTAGAGTATGTTTTTTTATTTATTATTTATTTGACTAATTTAATTACTTAACTTAATTGTACATTACTTTATAAAGTTTTTATTAACTTAATAGATTTACTTTACCTTACTGATTAGCAGAAATGTTACTTTTTACTTAACTTAAATGTGTTAATTTTACTTAATATTTAGAGTGTTTAACCTAATTATTTAACTTAATTTTACTATTTTACTTTATTACTTTACTATTCCATTAATTTACCCACCCAAAACCCCTATTTTGCCTCGCATAGCTCGGGCTTGGTCCCGCTTAGTTACTTAAGTATAGTTAAGTTAAGTTATTTTAGTTTACTATTTTACTTTATTACTTTATTATTCCCTTACTTTACCTACCCAAAACCCTTATTTTGCCACGCAAAGTT
This sequence comes from Daphnia magna, assembly GCF_020631705.1. NCBI lineage: Eukaryota > Metazoa > Arthropoda > Branchiopoda > Diplostraca > Daphniidae > Daphnia > Daphnia magna. The sequence continues at coordinate 4,888,272 of NC_059191.1, forward strand.
CGGGAATGGTCCCGCTTAGTTACTTAAGTATAGTTAAGTTAAGTTATTTTAGTTCAGTAAATATGGTCGGGTAAAATAGACTTTTACCAAACCTCCTCTTAAAAAGTTTGTGTTAATTGTGACAAGGGCTCTCTGACTAATAGAGATATTTTTAATGCTCGATTTACCGTCCGCTAACTTGATGATAACTGGTGGAAGGTTGGTTTCAGAGTTACACGGTTGTTTTCGGGTTGGGCTGCAGTTATTCATGATATTGGAGCGACGCATAACGGATTCATAACGCGACGTGGTTCTGATGTAATTGGCACTTGAGGGGGAAGGGACAGAGAGTGGTTTTGCAAGGAAGGTAGACAGCCTGTGGCCGGTAGGATGATGATTTGCCTGGGGCCTACTGTAGGTAATGGGTGTCACTATGAGACGGTGTGGCACGTCCTATCGCTACAAAGACTCAGAGCGAACTCTCAATTAAACACCAATAACAGACTTAAAATTTTTAAATACAGTTTTACTTCTAGCAGACGCGTATCAATGTTTTTCCCTTAGTTTATGAACAAAACCAGGACGTTGCCAGGCAACGTAATCGCTAATCTTACTTTTAAAAGTCAATAGACTATATTGTCGCATGGTCATTCAACCGCGCTAGTGTTTCGGCGTCAAGGCTCTCTCTGGTATGTAAGACCAGAGTTCTAAGGGCAGTCGGACGCTATTCCGGGGGAGACATCCAGTTGCCTGCTATATAGGGACCCAGTGTCGGTATGATCGGGGGCAGTCTTTTGCCAGAGTTGTTAGTTATCACAGCCAATTATTGAATACACTAGTTACCACTAAACAGAGTTATTACATGGTGGAGATACAAATCCACGGGTAAGTCCTTCCTTCACACTACTATTATTTGTCTATTTGTTGTATTTCTTTTCAGAAGGTAAGGGGGTGAAGAATCGTGAGGAGCTCCTGAGAGTCGACGACCCAGCGGGCCGTTGCGCCTTAAATTGCCGGGATACGGGGCTACGACGTCAACCTTGCCGACGTACAAGTGAAGCGAGCAGAATTAGTGGACAGAAAAGAGGAAAGGCCAAACCCGTAGATTAAGAATCACCGGGACGCATAGTGGTTAAGTTTAGGTTAGACACAAGGTGGAACTAGACCGACGGCGGTAAGCTGCAGGTTCAGACGGAAAGCTGAGTGCGGCAGAGAAAAGAAGACACCGGAAGGAGCAGCATAGATGCGAAGGGCGACCAGAGGTCGGAGTCCGCGGAGTAGAGATGGTGTAGGGTGGTTCACGACATTAGAGGATAAGCCAAGTGGAAGCGAGGAACAGTGAAGCAGACCGGGCGGGAGTGTCGACCTTTGCAGGACTGCGGAGAGAAGGAATCAATAAAACAAACCAACCCAGAAGAGGAGAGGGGAGAAAAAATGGGCCGTAAATGGCCAGAAGGTTGGCAATCGCCGAGAGAGCGAGTCAGAGGACCAGTAAGAAAGACAGGATGCAGAAAAGGAAAGTAACAGACTGTCAACACAAGCGGCATACCAGCTTACGTTCAGTGAAGTAGATACGGAGTTGGGGGAGCACGTCCACGAGGCAGACGGAGACGGGAAGGGGCAACAACTGGAGAGGGATTTCGAAGTATATACAGTACCCACCAAACTATTAGGTACACCCCCCTTTTTTCAGTGCATTCTTATGGCACTACGTGTCTTAGAAAAAATGCAATAACTCTTGAACCGCTTGGGCTAGATTTTTTTCCCTTTTTTACCTGAGTAGATCTAATGATGATCTACATTTTTTATACACATGAAGTCGTCGTAGGATTAACCCCTACGGCGCTACGGTATCGTTCACTTTATTAGGTACACCCCGTTTTCACCCATATGCGCCGTGTTAAATACGGCATTTTCAAAAATATACAAAAAATACTAAAAATAAAGCTAAAATCTTTTTCTTTGTGCCAAAAGATGCACAATTCTTCACTTTATACTAATCCAAAGTATGATTTACAGTCAAACCAACTAAAAGAACCCTTCTCTATACCCCGAAGTTTACCCCCCTCAACATTTTTACGGCAAAATCAAAACTGGCGATGTCGCCACCAGAGGCACTGCAAGATTCGGGGGTTGGAGACCGGATGGAGAGAATGGAGAAAACGTTCGGGGAGGTAATGGGAGTGATGAAGAAACCACCGAGTCAAGTGCCGAATAGGAGACGCTCCACTAGATAGTATGGCCATTTTAGCTGAAAAAGGGGGGTATACCTAGGACAATTAATAATTTGAAATTTTTGTAAATGAGCACTATTTATACTTACTTTTTAAGGAAGTGTAAAAACCCGTACAAAATCGTACTGTAGGATCACATATAAATTTACAATTGAAAATTTGAAAATCGGAAATGGGGGTCTAATTGTAAATATTTTATTGTTTTGAGTATATGTAATCAAACTTTATATGTTAATAAACGTGTGATTCAAATTTCAATGTTTTTTATGTAGATTTACTATTTTTTTGTGAATTTAGGAGTTACTCAAATCGGTTTCCGCGTCGAAATTTTTTCGCCGTGTTAAACATGGCGCTTATGGCGGTACGCGTCATCTTAAAATTAATGCTACATATAAACGAAATCACATTAAAATTCCCAAATACTCTAGTTTTTAGCCCATATAACCTAGTTTACTTTGTATTTATTAGATTTTATGAGAATAACACAGTAGAAGAGTTATTTACATTAGAAAAAACTACCCTTTTTCAAAATTCCCAAGTGTTTTACAACACACCCGCCAGGGTGACATTTTTGGGTCCTGACCGTTTTCTCTGACAACTACACGCAGACGAGAAAATACCTTGGAAAGATTATCCGAGATGCAATAATAAGCAATCAATGACTGGTGCTACTGTGCTAGCAGAACATTTCAATAACAATAACAAAACGTTGAACTTTTAGTCGAGTAAAAGTTGCAGTGGCCAAAAAAATGTCACCCTGGCGGGTGTACTGGTTTTGGAAGGGGACATCGACCTTCTACTGGAGAAGGACATTCTAGAAAAGCTGGGAACTGTGATGGAAGATTGGGTCACTCCCTGAATTTTTCATTGGCGATTTAACGATCGGGACATTAGTGGAGGAAAAACAGGAGGAAAGGGTGAAGCTGATATTGGAACTGGGAGAGGGGATTCCAGCCCAGACGATGGTTGTCGTAGGGATCAAGCCCTTGGACATGGACGAGTTTAAGGGAGGGACTATGACAGAACCTTCGGAAGCCAACCTACTAAAAAAGAGAGTTTCGATGGGTAGGGCGGTGGTGAAGGTGACAGAGCCACCCACGAAGATAACAATCACCAACCTGTTCAAGCGGGAGAAATGGTTGGAGTCCGGGACGGTATTGGGGCAAATGGAACGAGTGCACGCCAACATTGAGGAAGTAACACCTATGGCCACGATCACCATGCAAGGGGAAGAACGGCCAGAGCGGGATTCCAACCGCCGGATTTTTGAAGGTCTACAGGCGAAAGACAAAGTGAAAGTTTGAAGAGTATTAACAGAGTTCGAAGACTGCTTTGTAGGGCCGGAGGATACATTGGGGGTGTGTACGGCTGCGAAGCATGAAATCGAGACCGGGGACGCCCACCCGGTTCGACAATCCCCCTACCCCAGCGCCTGGAAAGAATTGATCCTAGTGGGGACGCAGTGTCAAGAAATAGAGAAAGCAGAAGTGATTAAGAAGTTGACCAGCCCCTGAGGGGCAGCGGTGGTCCTAGTCAAGAAAAAGGACGGAACGTGGCGGTTTTGCGTAGATTATAGGAGGCTGAATACAGTCACCATAAACGACGTTTACCCGCTGCCTAGAATTGAAGAGACTTTGGCGTGGCTAACCGGGGCGGCGTTCTTTCCGATAATGGATTTACAGGCAGGGTACTGGCAAGTACCTATCATAGAGAGTGACTGGCCCAAAACTGCTTTTATCACAGCCGTCGGTCTCTTCCAGTTCATGGTGATGGTGATGGTACTCTGCTCAGCGCCAGGGACGTTTCAAAGAATGATGGATGTAATACTAAGTGGCCTGAAGTAGACGACATGTCTCGTCTACATCGATGACATAATAGTCTACTCGCAGACATTGGACGCGCACGTGGAGGGATTAAGAGACGTGCTCAGCCGGCTTCGAGGGGAAAACTTGAAGGTAAAACTCAACAAATGCGAATTTGTCCACCCGCGGCTCTGAGCGCTGGGACACATTATGGACAAGAATGGAGTTGCATCGGACCCGGAGAAGATACGCGCGGTACAGGGTTTTCCATCTCCGGTGGAAACCACCGGGGCAAGGAAGGTAAAAATTTTCAATGGGATTTTTGGGATTATGCTCCTACTACCGCAGGTTCATCAGCAACTTTGCCCGGGTCGGTAAGCCACTACATGACCTGACCAAGGCAGGCATACTGTTCCAGTGGGGAGAGGAGGCGGAAAGAAGTTCTGAGGCCCTAAAGACGGGACTCAAAGAGGCTGCACAGTTAGCTCACCCGGTTAACAGTAAGCCGTTTGAGATTCATCCAGATGCATGAAATTGGGGGATTGGAGCGGCACTGGTTCAAGCGGGGGAAGCGGGGGAACAACCGGTGGCCCTCGCCAGAAGGCTAATGAACAAAGCGGAGAGGTACTACTCGATTACCGAAAACGAATGTCGTCTTGCCCTCGTCTGGGTGGTAAAAAAAATCCACAGTTACATTTGGGGAGCGAAGGTGTGGGTAGTAACGGATCACCATGCACTCTGCTGGCTGACGACCAAGAAGGACCTAGCGGGACGACGGACAGGGCACTAACTATTCAGGAGTACGAGCCGGAAATTGTCTACAAAAGCGGTCGACTACATGAGGATGCTGACACCCTATCAAGATCTCCGGTGGACTCCGCCGAGGAAGAAGAAACAGAGGACAAATACCTGCCCGTGTGAATCGCGGCCTGGACGGAATCACGGGAAAAGACAAAGTAGGAACAGAAAGCCGTACCCCAATGTAACATAACCCTGAAAAAACTGGAGGCTGATAAGGGCATTCCTTACAAGAACTTCGTAGTGGTGAAGGGACTCTTGCACGTAAGGACGCTTGAAAAACACGGGATGCGGCTACGGCTCTGCGTACCCCCGGGGCAAAGGAGCGAGGTGCTGAAAGCAAGTCACGACAGTATGATGTCGGGACATCTGGGGACGAGAAGGACGTTAAGCCGGATCGAGGAGAAGTACTACTAGCCCGGGCTAAAGCAACGCGAAGTGAGTTACGTCCACGTTTGCACCCTATGTCAGGCGAGGAAGTCGCCGCCAAGAGAACTCCAGGGGTACATGGAGATAATAAAGGTGGAACGTCCCTTAGAGCAAGTGGGCATGGACATCCTGGGCCCGTTTCCAACGACGGCCGGGGGAAACAGAAACATTATCGTGGCAGTAGACTACTTAACGAAATAGGCAGAAACCCGAGCCATCCCAACCGCTACGGCTAAAGATGCGTCCGAATTTTTCATGAAGAACATCGTTCTACGCCTCGGACCCCCTGAGCGAGTAGCGACAGACTGTGGAAAATATTTTATGGCGGATTTTACCCAGTAGGTGATGTGACTTATGGAGGTGGCACACCGGGCTACTACACCCTACCAGCCACAGGCTAACGGGCTGACGGAAAGATTGAACCCTTCGCTGGCGTATGTGACGTTCGCCTACAATTTCAGTAGGCAGGAATCGACGGGGCGGACACCGTTTTCTTTGCTTTATGGTCGGGAGGCGCGTCTACCCTTGGACATGGCAACAGGAGTAAGCAGCGACACAGACCTAGTGGACGAACCGGAAGCGGTGGCGAGGATGTGAGAGCTCGCTCGGCGAGAAGTGAGACCACGGCTAGACGTCGTACAGGCACGACAGAAACGCCAATACGACATGAAGCGGAGAGACGGGCAAGATTTTCAGCCGGGAGAGGAGGTCTTGGTGTATAAACCAAGACGGAAGATCGGGAGGTCGGAAAAGCTACTGCATCGATGGCATGGGTCGTATGTGGTACAAAGACGGACGTCGGCACTGAACTACGAAGTAAAAGGGCACCGCGCAAGGAAAACAGAACTCGTGTACGTCGGGAAAATGAAGAAACTTGCCGGAGGGACAAGGGGCGAAGGAGAGGAAGAGCAGGAAGCAGACAGTAGGAGCGCGAAGGACGCGCTAGTGGCCCAGGAAGGAGACCAATCAGCAGATTCAACCCGGTGATCCGAAGGAGTGGGTGATGCCCCCCGACAAGAGGAAGCCCCTGAGAAAGAGGCCATAACCTTGGTGTCGGAACCGGAAGAGAATCCTGCAGAAGGAGCCGAACGCATAGAGGAAGAGAGGTGAGAGCACAAAGTCCGAGGTCAGAGGGCACGGAGAGCGCCAAACGATACGGGAATATGATCAATTAGAATCTGGCGTTGCTACTACTCGGACTAATGGGAATAGTACCCTGTTTGGGGCGCTATCAAGAAGCCTTCGTGTCCAAGGAAGTGGTCTTTAAATTCACGAAATACATCTACTTCAGCGACTCGGAGTGGATAATCGAGGTGGTCAATGCGGCTGTTCAGACCGAGATAATGAGCGTTGATGCGGCCGTACAAAACGGTGAGTATACTGAAAGTATCGATTTTGACGTGTTGCTTCAGGGGTTGGCGCGTGGTTCGCTCTTTACTCCGTTATTTACCCAATGGGTAATCTTAATTCTCATTAATTCATTTCAAACCATTATTTCTTTCCTAGGGACAAAAAAGGGGAAGCTTCCAACACCCTAAATAAACAAAAAAAAAATAATATGCAGTCGGAAAAACAAACATTAACGCAAAAAAAAAATCTGAATCTTTTCTGGTGGTTGGTCTGCTTCTTTTCCTTTTTTTTTCTCCTTCCTTCCCATACAAGGACTTTTAGTGCTTGTATTCAATGTGAATAATATTACTGGCACTACGTGGGTAATTTGTCGTTGATTTCAGGAATTTCTTGCCATACATGGATTACGATTATGCTATTTCAGTGTCAGGACTCTAGCTGTTCCGATATTAGTGAGATCGTGCAGAGTTATCCATTCGAAGTTAGTGGGATTTGGGGAAAACTGGTTTGCAGTTGGCGAAGTAAAACACCTCCTCCCCGTCCCTGAGTGCTATGTTTTCTGGTGACGGCGGTACGGCGCCACGGCGGTTGCAGACTCTTTGAAGCTTCAGGAACCGTTGTCCTATGATCAAGTGGTTTAGTAGCCAAAGTGTGTTACCCATGAGTTTCACGTATAAGGCCGAGTTCGGTTTGTGAGATGGGAAGTTCGTTGGCCCATTAAATGCTTCGAGGTCCGAAATAGGGATGCCTCCTCCATTTCTTGTTGGCGGTCGGTTTAACTCACGATCCAAAAATATTTCGGCTAAATCGTCCCAGGTTGTTGGCTGGTCTAGGTCGGGACTGTCGGTGTCTGAGGGACTGTTATGGAAGTTGGGTGCCCTTTCGCTGTTTTTGGTTTGTTTGTAGGGTAGGTTTAACGTCTCCCGGTGGTCTCGTGCCACTGGGTCAGAGGGCAAGAACCATTCGTTCTCCAGTGGGTCTTCCTGTGGCCAGTTTCCGGAAGCCCTATTCAATTGTTTCGATAATTATTCCGCGGTAGTAAGCACAACGTGTGGGGTCTTATGTGTAATGCCTTTAGTGCACGATGGGCAGCCCCACCTTGGTCACGCCTCCGGGGCTGTGATGGTTTTTTTTAAAGTTCCATCACCGGTGGCGGACCTGATAATTAGGTTTTATGGTTTGTGGTCTTTCAGCACAAGATCCCCTGGGAAGGGGTTGGCCTTCCGACTAGGGATGTCAAGATTGAAATTAGAGAAATAATTGCTTTTATATGGGTTCAGGTCCAGGCTGGCATAAGGATGGCGAAGAAAAACAGAGCGGGTGTTTTATGAGTGTGTAATTCTTTCGTTCGACGGGTGTTACATTACACATTCCATGTTGCTCGTCTTGCTTATTATTCTTAGACTCATATACCCCGAGCGAAAGTGGGCATAGGGGCGCGCCACTTGTTCAGACTGTTTTTTTCGTATGTGTGATTGGCAGGTCCCACACAAGCCTACTTCCACCGCCTGGAGGTTGTATGGTTTGTTGTCTTTCAGCACAAGATCCCATGGGAAGGGGTTGGCCGCATGAAAATACGTTAGGTTTTGCCTAGTTGCCAGGTGGCACTTGTAGGGGGCTGGTGTTGCCTATCTCTTCCCAAGTGTGTAATGGCTTTCTAGAGAGGCATTTTCTCACAAATGTTGGTGGCGTTGTTTTAAAGGAGTGCATTTAGTAGAGGATTTTTTTCTGCTTCCGATGAAATGGGTCTCGACGCCCTACGAAGATGTTTACGTGGGAAAACAAGACGTTGAAAAAAGTTGTTCAAGCCTCTCGTTTTGCGGTTTTTCTCGCTAGGGCTTGGCGAACCGTTTTGAATGCTTTGTCGTGTTTGCCGTATGCAAAAGAGTTAGTCCACCACTTATAATGGTTTGGTTTTGTGTTTAATTAAGAAATGTGGAGTCTGATGTTCGGTCTGTCATCCTTCATCCTTCAATCCCACCGCACGTATCTCATTGTTGCTCCGCAGTTATAACGGTTTCTCGGCCGTTTTTTATCCATTTTTCTTCATTTTTTTTTGTAGGTTTAGTCTCGACTTACCTTCCTCGCACTATCTGTGTACTTTTCTTACTTTATTTCCGTAATTATTGTTTTTTATTATTGATCAATGAGTTCCGACGAGGATTTCAATCGTATGATCGTTGAAGGCCTCATGTATCGGGAGGCTCGGGATCCCAATGGGACCTTGGTTTGGGTCGCTGAGTGCGACCTAAATTGTAATCATGGAGAATCCACGGTCGGATTGACGTGTCGTAGCACATTAGTCCTTCGGGACGAAATGTGCCGGCACGTTAGGCGACCCGAGTGTCGGGTAGGTCCAGGTGAGTTGCATTCGCATCGTAATCCAACGGTGCATGAGGTGCGGTACCTTTCCTTGCGTTATAAGGTGCGCATCTTTTGCGCCGAACGCCGGAGTGTGGCTGGTTTTCAGTATGATATCCGTGAGTTGGTTCAGCGCTATAACCTGCCGTGGTCACAGCGCGACGTGTAACGCAGTTTGCGGGACGTTACTCGTCTTTGTGACGACAGTGGGCGGGTATGGTGCCGAACCGTTCCGTGGTATTCTTCTGATTCCCCGGAACGTGCGGCGTACCTGCGCAGGCAAGAGGCTGGTCGAGCCAGGAGAGCGGCTCACCGTCTTGTTTTCGATGAGCGGTGTGATGTCGTGGGTGCTCCCGAATCCCCCGTTATGCCGGTCGTTAGAGACCCAGCTACGCCCACGGGTAGTCCGGTTCTGGAACCTGTTAACGTTCCGCCAGTCGCTGAGGTTCCTGAGCTGGATTTTGTCCCGATTTAGGATTATGGTTACAATGTGTCGTTTATTAATATCTTGCAGCCACCAGAGGTTTTGGAAGCCGCTAGACTGGTTGTTGGTTGCCGTGTTTCATTTAGCTCTATCCAGAATGCACTCCATAGAGTGCAACGTTGGTTCAAGGTAAAGACGGATGGAATACGGAGGAGTCCGCTGCCGGAGGAAGGGAAGACGGGAGAAGGACAACGGAAACAAATCCTGGAGAGAACCGCAAGCAGATTGGAGCAGTTAGGAATCACGCGGGAACGTTACGAGAGACTGCAAGGGCCGCTCATCCGGAAAACAATCAGACCCAAGAGGGGGCTCTTGGACGCGAGAGGAAGTGCTCTTAATTGGTTACTTGGGGTAGCCACGGATAAATCGCTAGAGGGGTTGAACGATCATCTGGAGGCGTTGGCGAAGGAGACATCAGGAATCGTGCACACTATGAGCCAACAAGCCACGTTGGTAAATGACACACTTCGAGAGTTGCAGGACCATGCGCTGGCCATAGACCAGTTGGACCATAGCCTACTACAATCACGGCCACTCAGCTGGCTATCTCTCCTGTACCGATAAGCCCCACCTAGTGACATCATGGTAAGATCACGTGCTATTCTCTGAATGGTTGCCCCTTTCTTTAACTTCCTTCTATCGCGTGCGCTCTAAATGCCCTATTCCAACTTTCCACAGTTCCTTTCCACAGTTTTCATTTTTCTCCATTTCTCGTTGGCCATTGTTGCCATCGGTAGCCATTCTTGACACTTGTTGACCCCGATTCGTGCACGTTCTCTTTCCACGTGAAAATAATTTTTAAAAAGAATGAAAGTAAAATGCTGTGTCTTGTCTTGTCCTAGTAAATCCTATGGAACAAACAAATCTAAAATTTCTTGGCATTTTTTCCCACGCGATGAAAATGTGTTTAAAACGTGGCTAAAATAGGTCGGCAAGAATATTGATTTAACCAAATTTATTAAAGATTCACGCATATGATGTAGTGTACATTTTGATGAAAAAGTTTTCAAAATAAGTAGAACTGAAAGAAATATGCTATCAAAGCAAGCTATTCCTAGCATTTTCACATCACCGAATTTAGCACTTGTATAGAAAATCTAATCAAAATTTTCTGTTTTTATTGGTTAATCTTGCTCCTCCTTACAGAATGTTGCTGAGCTACCACAGCGCATGCCTTTTTAAAGAACTGAATTGTTATCTTCCACTCCTTGCCAATGAATCATCTCACTACTTGGTCTCTGACATTAAAAAACCATTCTCAGATGAAGATGACACAAGACTGTATGAATTAGATGTCGATACATGCTTACACATTGGTTCACAACAAAGAAAAATCCGATGGAATGCTTCACTAAAGAAACGCTAGATGCAATTATCTTTACATCACGCTCCACTTCGAAGTGTATTAAGTATCTCCTGAACACTGGTGTCCAGTTCGTCCTCAATCGTAGATTTTCTACTGACAACAAAGAGTGATTTCATGGCTCTGTTCGCAATTACTGTGGAAGTAATGATCATCCTTCCGTTGCTCAATTTCTCAGTGCTATAGACCAAATGAACAGAGCCCAACTATCTTTAACTTCCATGGATTGTAATACTCCTTTAAGTGCGGAAGCTGTTTTGAGAAAAAACGATCCATTGATTTTCAATGCCAGAAACAAAACTTGCACTAAACAAAGGTTAATTAAATTTCTGCTCACTTCTGCAAGTTTAACGGCACCTATTTCGGATAAGATAAATTCACATACAGGTATAACACACAGACAAATATTCAAAAATATTTAATATTTCAGTTCATGTTTTTGTTAGATCATTTACCATTGTCTCCGGAAGCAGCGACATGTGTGTATGTTACAGGATATTTCATTTTAAGTATGCGCAGCGTGATGTTTTCTGCATTGATTGTTATAACAAATTAGTTACTTTTTCTTCTAATGCACGCTGCTAAAGGTTGATTAAGCACTTAGGTGAGTTTCGAAACAAACAAATATCTATCTAATTCCACATAATTTTTCTATTTTCTATATTCCTGTAAAAGATAGAGGGGGATTAAAATATCCTGGGTAATCAACATCGGCAAGAATGTGGAATGTTCAGTGTTTTTTTCAATAGTGGTCAATATCAATAATGGTTAACAAAATAAAAAAACTTGTCTGTTTTAGTTGCGTTTCAATCGAGCACACAAGGCAACCCGAAGCACGATAGAACGTACGTTTGGAATTTGGGAAAAAAGATTTTATTGCCTACATGTTGAACTCAGACTCACTCCAAGTCGAGCTTCTTGGTTCGTTTGTTATAATAATATTTTATCGTTTGACCTTTGTATAAGCTATGATTTTTCCCTATTACAGCGTAATAATAGCGTGTAGTGTTTTACATAACATTGCTATTGATCGGAATCAGCCATTGGATGACGAAGATATTGAGATAGAAGATGATCACGACGAAATAATCCCTCCTGCTGTCCCACAAAACGGAGGTGGTAATCTAAACGAAGCTTTTATTCGTCGCCAAGGATTTGCTAAAAGAGCACGCATCACACAACATTCATTTTGAAACAGTGTATTTTGTTTTATACAATGATTTCATTTGTGTACATCACAGTTCGTCTTTTGAGTTGAAAATAAGATCATGAAGATCGCTAGGAAGTTCAGATTTGTCATATGGCTCGCCTAGTTCACGTCTAGCTTGCATAATAAATACTAGCATTTTGAGCCGCTGTTCTTTCACACGATAGTTTGCTGATGTTTCAGATGATGAGCAAACATTCAATTTCGCGTTTTTTACCTGCTGCCTCATGCTGAATTGTGTGGTTGATGAACGTTTTCTGCTATTTTTAACACTCCCGTCAAAAGGGGCTGAAGAAGATGGTCGTGAATGAGTTGCTGATGATGATGGAGTAGCTGAGCCTGACGGAGTTGCTGAGTATGACGTAATGGCCGACTTTGATGGAATCACTGGCACGGCTGCAATTGGCAATCCTGACGACCTTCCATCGCATATGGCCAAAGGAAACGGTGTCGTTGGTACAGGAGACGAATTGTGTGCTTCCCGACTTATAATTCAATAAATCACAGTTAGTCAACGTAACACTATTAAGTTAGTAAATTGTGCTTACATTTCGTCTGTTACTTCAAAATCAATATCTTGTAGCCTTGCATCACGGCGTTGAACTTGGTCGTACAGCGATTTTAAAGCTTCCTCGTCAAGAGTCTCAGAATCACAGCTTCCCTATAAAATTGGAAATAATTAATGAATGCATTTAGTATAAACACACAAACAATTTCTTCAACTTACGGGAATTATTTCTCCTGGCAGACATGGGTTGTCTTTCTTAAAAACATGTATGTTAAGTTTCTCGTACAGTGGCTTCAGCTGAAATGCTGGGCCACCACCTACAAGATTTAAACAAAATGCACAAACTGAAAATAAAATAGGTTTAAAATATTTACCTGTCCCCTTAAGTGAGTTGGCATATAACCCAATATCTTTCTTTACTGCCGTTTTCAAATTATTCCATTTCTTTTTCAGTTCTTCAACACTTCTTGGTTTAGATTCAGCAAAGGATGTTCTAAAACGTGTGCTATACTTTCCCACGCCGCAGTTTTAGCTTCTCTAGGGACACCACTATCAAAAGCACCTTCAATGACATCCTATTTAAAAATGTGAGTGGTAAAAATGAGAAAATGCATTCAAACAACCAATAGTATTTACACTTTACCTTGTTTAAGATGAATTGGTCAACAAACGTTTCGGTTTCGATCTCAGACCACAGTTCCCTTGGCCCCTTGTTTACAGTTTTCCGAGCCATACTATTAACTAAAATAGTATTTTACAAATACACAGAAAAAGAAACGAATGTTTGTCTTCTTTCAGTGAAACACACGAGTTTGTTTTTGGACAGGCACAACATTCGTCTGCTAAATTCACCGCAACGGAAATTGCTATTGGTTGACGCCAGGCACGCCAAACGCTTTATCCTACTATTGCTCTGCCCGGTTACACCGATCCGGTAAAAAGAAGAAGTGAATTAGTAGCGTTGTGAAGAGGGCATGGGATTTCCAAATATCTCGACAGACAAATCACCGGGTTAATTTGAGGGTTCAGGAGCTTTTGGACAAAATTTACGTGCTTTCCTTGGTTTAGGCAGGTAAAGAGACACTGCGGAAGCAGAAAATGTTAATGATTCCCTTACTATTGAAGCTAGTTCCGATACCCTTAATAATGTTGCGAGGGCTAGGAGCGGAGCCAACTTACGAGAAAAATGGCCAAGGCTGATTGTCAAATCCAATTTTGATTTAAGGTAGTCTACAACGACGTCCACGTTCCAAGTTCTTTGATACATGGGCCTGGGAGGGTTTAAGTTATAAACGCCCTTCATTAGACTTATTACTAAAGGATATTTACCAAATGAGTTTCTATCGATTGGGTCTAAAGTTACGAACAACATTAACCTATAGACATTTATGGTGCTGAAGACTTCCCCTTCTTCCAAGGCCTTGGATAGAAATAGTAACACATTACCTATGCTGTTGAGAACGGGATTGAGACTGAATATGCTCAAACCAATCATTCAAGTGATTTCAAGATTACTGATATGATCCATGTGTTGTTTGGTTTGGATCCGGCGAAAAAGAGTGGGTTAACGTGTTCCAGAATTCCTTGCCTTCTGAGACGTACCCTGAGAGTTTCCAGGCGAACATTCTGAAAGCTGTTCTGCCGAAGGGGATGTGCATATCTCCGGGGACAGACTAAGAGATCGGAACTTCCCACATAACCATTTAATGCAGTAACTCATCCTAAATCTGTCTTACTAAGACGTGTAGTACTGGACCGCAAAAGGACGGTATAAGGACGCGCTTAAGCCACGATCGTTTTTTAAAATAAATCACGTCCCACAGATGACATCTTATTTTGATCCATTTCTTTAAAAGCCACGTTGCCACAATTAACAGTGTAGCGTTTGGGTTCAACTTTCTAAGAAATACGTACACCAAACAACAATCTAGAATTGCTTTTTTCAATACGTAGTGATTGGATAAGAAGAAGAAGCTCTGTCTATGATGCAGGAGTCCAATAATCGAAACCCTGAAGAATTTCTTTTCTCTTCTGGTATTTTGGTCAAAAACCGCAAAGTGTCAATTATTAAATGCTTAATTTTATTCAAAAATGTATTTCTTAATGATGAAAGCTAAAATGATTTTACTGTATAATTTGTCAGTCTAAACATATTTATAAAAGTATTGAATGTTGCGTATATGGTAGACTAATCGACTGTCAAGTGGGATTCCCGTGTTCGAATCCGATGACAGAATATTGTTTTTTGCGTTTATTTTGGTAGAGCAAAAAGTCGTCCCGGTGAACACTAAAATGAGAGCTTTGGTGACAGTAAAAATCTGTGTATTTGAGCAGTTTTTGCCGGTCATCAACACCTGCTAAAATCATCTTTTAGTCGTTATTGTAGGATTTCAGGACAGAATGAAGAAATCCTAGTAGTGTTGTTGGGATGAATAAATATCCTTTAAAAGCCATTAGTGTGCTGTTTGGGTTAGGCTTTTTGCGACGATTTACAATATCTCCAGTCCAGTTTTCTCCTTCCCTACTAACACATAGACGTACCCTAGATGTATACGGAGTATACTGAAACGAATGTGGGGCATACGTGATTGATATCCAGGAGACGCTTCTTACATATCCTTTTTTCCCTTCCCTGCATGTACAGTATCCTGCACAAAAAGGTGAACACCGATTTATTTTAAAAAAGCCATCTGTGGGTAAAAAATATTAATAACTTACCTTTTTAAGGAGAGGTAGGTCGGTTTTAGCGCAAAATCATCATAAGGGGGGTTGGGTAATGTCAGTCCAGACACTTTTTTTTTGCCCTAGGTATTAAATGTCTGGAAAAGTGTAGACTGTATCATCGGTAGACTCCCCTACCCCCCGGCTAAGTAGAACTATTTTTGCAATACAAAATAGTCTTTCCATTACTCTTTATTGTCATTATCGGGTCGGGTAATCGGGTAGCATATGGAAACACAAAATTATTTTATCAGTATGCTAGCTATTTGTTATCAAACTGTTAGTGGCATATTCGATACGTTTCTGTTAACGACGCGGGAGTTCCGCGTTCAAAGCTTGTTTGCGTTAATAGTATTTAGAACGAATTTAACTATTGAATATAATTAGATAAAATTTTGATGAGACATATAATATTTAAAATTTTGAAAATAGTATTTATATACGGAAAAACCATGTAAGAAATCGCCATGGAAACGAGAAAACCATTAGTTAGCTCGCATCCTTACATCAGTGTGTGCTGGGAATACTTGCCGTTAGGCATAGCCAAGAATTTTACAAAGTTTTATCATTTTTCTACTCTACTGGTCTACGCGAGACAGACTAAAGGAATGGAAGTTTCGTTTCTATGGCAACTAAACATTTGTTGTAGGCGGATTTGCTTAACCAACAAAAACAAAAGAATACTTTAATTATATCATTATTAAATTATAAAAATATAATATAAATCACAATTTATTAGAAAATAACAATTGGAATTAATAATATATATTAAATATAATAATTAGAATAGTGACTTATTAAGAATTCTTTTAATGAAAACGTTTCAAAACAAAAGAATGCCTAAAAATTTACTATTGTAATAAATAAATCTAATATTCATAAAAAGAAATTATATATAATTTTATTTCAGTTAAAAAATTTTTATATTAATTAAGTATAGTAAAAACTTTTCTAACTTAATTATCATAGACCTACAATACTTAACTTAACAATACTTTTTAAAATGTCGTAATACTAATAACGTAAATACTAAAATCACTTTATTAACTAAATAACCATTTAAATATACAAAATCCTACACATTTAATATTAAATATTCATCCAACAACTAGATTTGAACCCAGATCCTTTTTCTTAGCTATCCAGTGCTATACCACTGAGCTAGCAGGGTAATGAATCCATTTAAATATTTTGCAATATCCATATACGTATTTAATCTATATTACCAATTAATGACGGCAACATTGCATTCCAACAGTTGGCAACATTGTAATTTAAGCAGAACATTTATTTAGTTTACAACTAGATACAGATCAGTTCAGTATACTTGCTTCTCTGAATTAAGTAAAAGTATAGTAACAATAAAGTATATTTGGTCGGGTAAAATAGACCTCATCCGAAGGATTTACTATCTGGTTTGGGTTGGGAGGGTGGAAGAACCACGAGATGGCACGTCTGACGATTCAGCCTGATTTGGCCAAAAACACAAAGTATTTATGGGGGGAAATTTTTGCATAGTAAATTATACAAAAATACACTGAATCTAACGTCAGGCGCCAGACGTTTGATTCGGTCGTTTTCAACAAACCAGACCAATTTTTAAGATTTCCTAAAAACCACCAACGCTTTCCTTCGCAAATTCTGGAGTTGTTGTTCTTCGTTTGAACAGTGAATTTTCTTTTTAGGAAAACTTTTAAATTTAACTCCATCCTTGTGATTCTTTTCACAGTTTCGTACGCAACACTTCATCTTGTTAAACTTACAAGTTTGACGTTTATAGAGTGAACAACTATACACCAGCTAGCTAAAGAATTCGGGTTCTTCTGCTAGCCGGGTCGATCACAAAAAAGGACCCTTAAACAAAAATTAACTACAAATAAATTAGACTTAAAAGGAGATAGAGGGAAAAATTAGGTTATTACCAAATGAATAGCGAATCCACTGTTAGATACAACAGGGAGGTAAAACATAGTTATAGAGAAGAAAACAATATTTTTAAAGTGAAATGGTTGGTTTTCCCATAAGACGCTGTGGACAACGTACCACAGATTGGACACAAATTTGATTTTCGCATTTGCGGAGAATGCGCAACTTAGGATGTCCAATTGCTCCATTCTTATTTGCCTCTTACTCCTTTATTTTTAACTGTCTGTCCAAGATTCTGTCTTGCCGACATTCTTGTCACTGAATCAGAGGATATGCCAAGTTATTAGTTTATGCCATTACGTATTTTAAGAATGTTCAATAACTTAAACACTTACCGTGGGTATTATACAAGTTCTTCAGAACGCACAGAAATAAGAAACAATCCGATTTGTAGAGAACTAGAGATATACATTAAAGAACCTTGTGGTTTAATGAAAACACACACGAGACAAACAGAGGACGAAAAATGCAATTGAAAGTTTTGAAACTAGAAAAAGCTGTTGCAAAACGTTTTGCAGGTGCAATAACGCTGTCAAAATGAAGTTACTTTCGATTCATACACTGTTGCCAATTTACAAACTTCAAATCTTAAAAAAAAGTATTTTGTATTTGTATTTGTATTTTATTCACTTTCAGCGTAAACGACCAATACAAAATTACAAATACAAATATTTTAAATAAAAATCAGCCCAAATACAAATACCGAATAAAATACGTATTTTAAGTATTTTATTTTGAAATACTTTTATTTTAATACCCAAATACGATACACTGTACTATACTATACTATACTATACTATACTATACTATACTATACTATACTATACTATTCGTTAATATTTTTTTTCTTAGCTCATGGAACTCCCATTGATTGGTACAATTTTTGCCGTGAAGTTTCGGAAGATGTAGTAATTAACAATTCTGAAAAGATTGGTGGCTTTGGTATTACGGTAGAAATAGACGAATCGAAACTTGGCAAAAGTAATCTGTTAGATGCTGTAATGATTTTAGTTATTGTAATTAAACGTTTTTATTGGAAAATATAATCGGGGCAAAAGGGTAGAGGGAGTATGGGTTTTTGGTGGAGTTGAAAGAATATCTGGAAAATGTTTTCTTGTAGCAGTGAGTGATAGATCGGCAAATACGTTATTGGATGTAATCAAAGAATGGATTCTACCTGGTTCTATCATTATATCTGATTGCTGGAAAGCATATGAAAAAATAGAGTTAGTTTTTACTTATATTTATTTGATGTATGTTTTATTGTTAATAATTGTTTGTTTTTAAATTAGGGAACACAATAACTACATTCATCTGAAAGTTAATCATAGCTTGCATTTTAAAGATCCCGAAAATGGAGCACATACCAACCAAATAGAGGGTAAATCAATTTATATTTAGTCTAATTAGTAATAAGTTATTGTTTTTTTCAGGTTTGTGGAATTTAGCCAAAAAAAGTCCTCCAAATACAAACAGAAGCAAAAAAATGTTTGCTGGTTATTTAGCAACCTTTATGCTGCGTACCAAATGGAAAGGAAAAGATAGCTTTAAGTTATTTATGCAATATGCAGCTAAATTGTATTGTGAGGAATCTACTACAGACGTAACTGAAACAAAACGGTTAAAGAATGCTTGTAAGGGAAACATACTTTACTTTATTTAACTTATGTTACAAAAAATTAATATTAATATTTATCATTCGGAAAAAAAATTGATTAGGAATTGGTGTTTCGTCAACTATGTATGTGGAGAAGTTTAGGTTTGGGGACTCTACACTGAATGTAAAGTTAGATGCCTATGAAATAGTTTTTTTAATGTGTTAGAGTGTCGATTGAAAAGTAAAATTTATTACCGTATGGTTTAATGGGGTGGAGCAAATTGGGTGATTTGTGGTTTTTTCTTCCGTTTTAATTGATATTTCAGTTGAGTTGATTTTTGTTTTTGATATTAGTTCCTAAAGTTTGTTGTTTTTCTTGTAACTAGTAATAGAAAGTTTTATTATAGTAATAGATATATTTACATCAGTTAATATTGATAGGTTTTGGAAAGCTAATTTGAGATCCGGTTTAGTTGAATTTGTATCTTCTTTTCCTAATGCTAATGTCATTTTCTAAACCAGAAATCGAAAAATAGTATGAAGTTGTTACAACATTAAGTGTGTTTAGAAGACTGACTGTATTCGGGCTCTGCATCTGAGGGGTTTGCCTTGACCAGACGACCTCTAGTGGTCAGATCTGCAACATCTCCCCCCTTCTTAGTTGACAAGTTAATACACTTATTGCAAGGACAATTACACAACTACAACAAAACAAAAGTTAACACCAGCAGCCTTGCATACACTAAACAACGCACATGATAGTGACGAGAATGTGACACAATTGAGGTGACTGACCCAACACAACAGAACACACAAGCCATCACATACATTAACTTATAAAATAAAAAAAATAAAAAAATAAGAAAAAAAAAACAAAAAATAAAAAAAAAAATTCAAATTTATGACTTTAAGTATTGACGACCGGAACGGGTAGATCCTGGCTGATTCACCACTGCGGAACGAGTAGATCCTGGCTGATTAACCACCGCTTCCGGAGGAATCACCTGTTGCTGGGAAGGCGTAGGTGGTGTAGTTTTGGACGGCCGACCACGACGAATCGGCACTGTTGTAGGATTTGGATGGGGAGGTCCTGTTATTAGTGGTGTTGACGGAATGATGAGAGGAACCTTCGGGCGGACCGGACGATTGAGAGTCGGTTGCCACAGTAACTTTGGAAGGATGGGACCGGCGGCCACTGTACGGGCTGTGCTTGATACGCTGGACGAATTGTCGATGTTTATATCACGGCATATGCGACGAAAAACACGACCTTCAGCCAAACGAACAACATAAGAGTCCGGCGCTGTACAGACGGATTCGATAGTTCCAGGTAGCCACAAACCACTGATGAGTACCCGGACGCTCTGCCCGACTTTGAGGGCTGAGCCACGGACATCAAGGCGGCCTTCATGTTGAAAACAGGCCATCGCCTGTCGCCGTTGTAGCTGAGCTTGAACGAAAGTCGCTGGGACATGCTGCGGAGTAAGTCGGTCTGGCAAAAACGGAAGATTTCCTCTCAGATGACGACCTTGCAAGAGAAGTGATGGTGACGGAAGATCATTCGATACTGGAGTAGACCTAATGGCTGCTAAAGCTTCCCAAAGCGTTTTACCGGATTCAACATTTTGAGGATGGTACGCTTTACAGTCTGGATATGACGCTCCACGAGACCATTGGATTGAGCGTAAGTGGGGCTGGATGACACTGCACGGATGTTGCGCCTATCACAGAAAGCGCGAAACTCCGCACAGTCAAATTGAGAACCGTTATCTGACATGAACACTTCTGGGATACCGAAATCACAGAACACACGCTCAACCTCCGCGATGATGGGGGAGGATGTCAGCGAACGGAGAGGCACACAAGACGGCCATTTGCTGTACGCATCAACGATGAGAAGATAGTTGACACTTTCGAAGGTGAATATGTCTCCCGACACATGCTGGAATGCGTGTGACGGCAGCGGCACAGGACGAAGAGGCGGCGATGGATTTCGATGGCGGTGTGTTTGGCATGTTACGCAGCTAGCAACCATGTTTCGGACTTGATCATCGCATCCCGGCCAATACACAGCTGACTTGGCTCTCAGAATGCATTTCAGTTCACCAAAGTGTCCATCGTGAATCCCCTCCATGACCTCGGGACGGAGAGATACTGGGACTACTAGTCGACTGCCATACAGAAGTAGTCCGTCTACTTCAGAAAGGGCGTTACGAACACCCCAGAACGGTTTCGCCGCTATTGGACAATGAGACTTGTGTTCAGGCCAACCTTTGGATAGGATCTCTTTGACGAGACAAAGCGTAGGATCCGCACTCGTTGCAGCTGCAAATTTTTCTCTAGTGGACGCTTTCGGTATGACTAGGTTGAGCACTGAATGAACTTGCTCCTCACACCCCTGAGTGACGTCATCATTAAACAAGTTGGGTGACGGTGCTCTGCTGAGTGTGTCAGCGATGGATCCTTGCCCGGCTTGTACACCAATTTGAAGTCGAATTGTTGCAACTGGAGACGCATCCGCTCGATTCTGGGTGAACAAGATGCGATTGGTTTTTCCAAGAGGCCAACCAGCGGCTTGTGGTCGGTTTCAACTACCACTGTCTGTCCGTATACATATTTTTTAAACCGTAGTAGACCAAACTGAATCGGTAAGAGTTCCTTTTAAATTTGAAAGTAGCGTTTTTGAGTTTCCGTGAGCGACGTTGATGAATATGCGACGGGCTGTCCGTTTTGCAGCAACACAGCTCCAATGCCTATGGGTGACGCATTTACCGAAACGACAACAGGTTGAGAATGATCGAAGAGACGTAAGACAGGTAGAGACGCTAGGGCCTTTTTCAATGTGGCGAACGCTAACTTTTGAGGCTCCTCCCAGATCCACGCAGCATCAGCTTTTAGCAGGTCACGAAGTGGTCTGGTGAGTCCAGCTAGGTCCCGACAAAATTTGTCAAGATAGGTGACCATCCCAAGTACACGTACAAGGTCAGCGGGAGTGGTGGGATCTGGCATTTCCAGAATTGTACTGACTTTGTTTTGATCCGGTTTGAGAGTCCCCTGTCCTATGACATGACCAAGCCACGGAAGTTCCTGTAGAAAGAACCGACACTTCTTTAACTGAAGTTTTAAGTTGTGAAGACGGCAACGTAGGAATACTTTTTCGAGATTCACATGCAGTTCCTCTTGTGTTTCTCCGGTGACGAGGAAGTCGTCAAAGTAAATGAGAACACCTGGCAGATCTCCAAACAGATCAAACATGGTTTGAAGGTAGACTTCCGGGGCTGATTTCAATCCAAACGGCAGGCGAAGGTACCGGCCCCTCGGTGTCACCATCGTACAGAGGTAGGACGCTGCGGTAGACAATGGTATTTGGTAAAAGCCTGAGGCGGCATCAAGGCTGCAAAAGTATCGGGCTGTACTGATTTTTGCAAAGAGTTGTTCGATGGTGGGTATTGAGATGTGTTGTCACTGGACTGCTTTATTCAATTCCGATAGGTCCAGACAAATACGCACATCACCATCCGGCTTTCCCACCACCATCATACGGCTGACCCACTCAGTGGGTTCGTGAACAGGCGTGATGATACCCGCATCCTCCATTTCGTCAAGTTTCTTGTTCACACGATCCTCGAGGCGAAAAGGCAGGCGACTGGCCGCACATATAACTGGATCAACACGATTAGTGCCAGATAACAATTTTATATCGTGTTCTGTTGGTAATTTACCTTGACCAGTAAATACATCCATGTACTTCACCACTATTGGAGGAGGTTGGGTGACGGGGGTTGACTGAATGGCATCAACTCGACGGATGAGATTAAGTTGGCCACAAGATGGCAGACCAAGGATCGGTGGCTGCCCAGGCTCGTCAACAACCACGAAATCAACCGCAAATTTAGCACCACGATGAATTATTTTAGCGGTGTGTAGGCCTAGAACTTTTAGCAGGCCATTTTGTGCACCATAGTTTCGAACAATAGGTCCTGGACGAAGACGTTGAAGTTGTTGAGGCATGCGGAGAAAGAACTCACGAGGAAGAATATTGCAGGTGGCGCCAGAGTCAAGTTTGAAATTTACGTCGACGCCATCTAGCGACAGCTGTTGGTGCCACTCGGTCCCACCACTGGACGACTGCAACATGTGATTCACAAAATAATCATCTCCAACAGACCTCGGAAAAGCCATTGCGGTGCCTCCTTGTTCAATGTTGCCAATCCACTGATGTTCTTCTTCCAACGCATGCACCCTGCCTGTTGTTGCTGGCGGCGACTGATGTGCTGGCTGCTGTGGTGGCCTCTGGTGTTTCTGATTAGGACAGCAACTGATGACATGTCCAAGCACTCCGCAACCATGACAGCGCACATTACCCACACGACACTTTCTTATGGTAACGATTACACATACTGCATCTCCCTTGCTGATTGTCTGAATGAGGTTGAGTTGACGGCAAGGTCTGATTTGTCGATGTGGGCTGCTGTCTGCTTGTAGACGGACGATAACCTGGCCTGCTGGAGGGCTTCCGGTCGAAGCTTCGAACCGCATGTGCTGACTCAGCTGCAGACGGGGTATTGATGATCGTGAGTTGACTCTTGGACGCTTCACACGCGCGTATTACATCACAAGCTTTAGCCAGTTTTAAATCGTTTTCGTATAGAAGCTTTTCCCTTACAATAGGATCCGCCACACCTAACACGAGTTGATCACGTAACACCGACTCAACTGCGCCAGCTGGATAACCACATGACTGTATCAGGCTTTTTAGTTCAATTAACCACATGTCTAAAGTTTCTCCTGGAACCTGATGACGCCTTAGAAACTTGAAACGTTCAAATACCTCACTACAGCTGGGCTCAAAGTGTGCTTGAAATTTGTCCAACACTGGCTTTATCTTGAGGGCATCTGCGGCTTGTGCTTGAGGGAATGTGAACGTGTCGTAGATTTTGAGACACTCACTACCGAGAAGAGTAATCAGCATACCCACCTGTTTTTCTTCATCGACATCTTCTTCAGCATCAGTTCGTGTGGCGATCAGGTACCACTCAAATTGTCGACGCCAAAGTTTCCACTGTGACGCCAAATCACTGGCGCCGAACGAGAAAGGTTCAGGGGTCTTGAGAGATGACGACATCCTAAATTAAGATTAGGATGTAGCAGGATGCACCAGATAAAGCTGGATACACGAGAGTTCAGTACACAGTCCATAAAAACCACGTGCAGGACTGTGCAGACGTCAGCACTTCTGACACCATGTTACAACATCAAGTGTGTGTAGAAGACTGACTGTATTCGGTCTCTGCATCTGATGGGTTTGCCTTGACCGGACGACCTCTAGTGGTCAGATCTGCAACAGAAGTTTAATATATTCGTTGTTATTAATAATTATTACCGTTTCTAATTTTTTAGTTTCTTCTTCAACAATACTCCCTTTATTATTTAACAATACACCCATGTTTTTCATGCACAATTGTCTGAGCATCTTAGGCAGACTTGAAAGAAGCTTACCGATTTTGGAGCGCGCTCAGAGCTATCCGCTCACACCCGTAAAACGAGCAAATCACGCTCTCCGTTCACCATTTGAAAAAAAGAGCGCGAGCCGCTCGCAAAAGCTCTTTTTCCGCTCTTCAAAATTTTGTTGCTGGATGTAGACTGAAAATTTCAGTTTCTTATATACATATTCCATTTTAACATGTGTATTGTAATTGAATACATGTAGTATTTTACATTTTTGAGTTTCAGTTAAGGCTTTTTTTCAGAATTGAATTCTTATTTACTTTAACTTAGTAATAATTTTACTTAGTTTTAGAAGGACTAGTCTTCCAGTTTCTTGAACATGTGCCATTTTGTTTTAAGAAAACCAGTCTATCAAAATTTGCATCAGATAAATTTGTACGCTTCGGTACAAAAATCAGGCCAGCAACCCTAAACAGGCGCTCACAGGCAGCAGAAGATGGCAATGCGCTAATGTACTGTCTATAACAAAGAAATTTATTGGAATTAGTTTTTTACGTTAATATTTGAATTATTAATTTCTACATGAATATTTGCTTGATTGTTTGGTAGCGATTGAGATCCTCAAGAATACCGTAGCCGTCATTGACGTAGCGATCCACTTCGCCCAGTTCCGCAGAGGCCTTCCATTTCAACCCGTCCAAGAACCGGGAATTTTTCCTTGGTGGTGAAGCAGTTTCACTTAAACTAACTGTGGCGGTGTCTTCACCCTCGATGCTTTCATTTGCCCTATTCAATCCACAGGAAAAACAGTATTATTATTTAAGCACAAGTCAACCAATAACAATCGAATTTTAACTTACAAATTGCTGACGCATCTCTTTACTTCTTTTTCGAGAAGTTTAACGTATTCAGGTTTCTGTTCCTTGGTTAACCATGATAATTTAAAGCGGGGATCACTTATAGATGCGAGACGGAGATCGCTGTTTAGGAAGAACGATTGAAACCTTTTCTCTATTCCATCTGAAAGACAGTTCACAAGCGGTGTGCAGTGGATGATGTTTCTATCTTCTTTGAATTCGGCAATTTTTTCCTTCAAAATCGTGAGAACGGGGAGGACACACCCAGCTGACATTTTTTCCTCATTTTGAAAGACGTCAAGGGCTTCAGTTAGTGGCTTCATTCTTAATATATTCCCTCAAAAATTCCTCTTCCAAAACAGTAAGTTTCTTCAGTTTGAAGTGATCAAAGGCAATAGCAAGGTTATCTCTATTTTTCGTCAAAAAGCTTTCCACTTTAACCAAAGCATCAAAATAGCTGTTCCACCTAGAATAGATAATCAGTATATCAGCAATTTATCAATAATTTCAATACAATGCAAATTCCAATTTCTTATCTTGTGGCGTTGTAGATCACGAAAAGTTCGCCCATTGTAGCTTTGATGAAATCGGATGCTAAGGAGGAACGGCTCTGTTTATTCCAGATTGCCGTAAGCTTTGCATCCACACTGCTCTTCAATTTTTGAAACCGTACACTGTCAATATTCTTCACATCAGTTGTGGCCACCAAATTCAGGGAATGACAGCTGCATCTCATGTGGGGAGGTAGATGAATATGATCTTTAAGGCATAAGTCATCGTCAGCGTCACCAAGATCTACCTCCTCTGGTCCACAATTCAAAATGTCGCCTATATCAATAAATACAAAATCGTCTTTCTCGTCTTCGTCATGGGACATATCTTCATCAGTGGCTGGGTTTTTTTCAGGTGAAGAAGGTCGTTTGAACATGTCAAAGGCTTTTAAAAAGTTCGATCCATTGTCAGTAATGGTGCAGTTTACTTTGGAGCAAATCTTGAATTCTGTGTGCATATCTGATATGGCCTTGCCAACAACATTGTATGTGTGGGAACCGTAAATTCATCTAACACCCAAACACGCACTGCGACGATCAAGATCTTGTCCCATCCAATGAACTGCCATTCCCAAAAAGCTACGTCGCCGTGAAGTGCAGCAGTCTGCTGTGGTGCTGACATAATCAGCTTTGTCAAGTTCAAAAATCAAATCTGCTTTACTCTTGCTGTAAGTCTTCTTTAATAGTTCCACCATGAAGGGGCGACTCCTTATAACAAGTGGCCCAGACAATCCACCAATGAGGTTCTTGAATGCTTCCTTTTCGACTTCACTGAAAGGAAGGAGGTCAGCAATCAGGTGGTTCTGTAAAAGTAAAAGTTCAAATCATGAATGGGATGAGATCAGATGAGATAAGACTATGACTAATGTGAAGAAAAACTAACCAGAATAGCTTTGTCCAAATCTTCCTGTGTTCTAATCTGCTTATACTTCCAAGAACTATCCAAACGATTCTTTATAGAAGGCTGATTAGCCTTTTTTAATTTTCTCGTGGTAGAGAGTCCAGCTTGAACAGGATTAGATGACTGTCTTTCTTCGCTTGGTTCTTGGTTTCTTCTTTGCCAAGCAGAGTTAAATTCTGTTAGGTGTGTAGGGTGTATTGTCTGGAACGAACAAAAATTAGAATTTTTTCAGAATGGATGACTACGATAACAAACAACTTACTCTTATGTGCCTTTTGGCATTGTAGCCAGAATTGTTGGTAATGGTCAGAAGTTCAATCTCGCCTTTTTTATTAAACTTTGTTTTTGTCTTGTGGCATATGAGGCATTTAACTAAAAAGCCTTTGCCATCTTTTTTGTCGTACATGAATTGGAAGTAGTTGGATGGCAACTTAATTCTGGATTCATTCCAGCTTGTTGGTTTTTTCCCCCCGGAGTTTCCATTTTCAACTTCAACATGAGAAGAAGAATTTACACTAAGGAGAATTTAAAAATAGACAAATGAATTAAATACGACCATACAGGGAAAGGGAATCAGGGATACAGGCAATAAAGGATACATACAGCCAGTCAGCCACACAACATTGAAAAACACAAAATTGATTAACTATGAAAATAGTTTTTTTCTACTTACGAGGAATTTGCAGGATTTGATTCTGATTCAGATTCAGAGCCATCAGAGGCTGATAGCGTGATTTGGTCAGCCATGCCTTTACTTAAATAGTTATATTTGCACTTACCATTTACATTGCTTTAGATTTAGAAGTCAGCCTGTTGTTGTCTGCTTTGGAATTGACAAATTGCACTTGGTGAAAATATTGGTTGATAGATGGCGCCACGATCACGAGCTTCCGCTCGTGACTCGTCCGCTCCCGCTCTAGCTCGCGATTTTTAAAATAGAGCGGCTCTAGCTCGCCGCTCACCGAAAAACGCGAGCGCGCTCGCATTCCGCTCTAGCTCAGAGCGCGCTCGTTTCATCTCTGATCTTAGGGGTGGATCCTTTTAAATTGCGCAAGGCGTGAATCAGGTATTCTTATATTAATTAATTATTAGTTGAAAATTTTACTTATTTTTATATTTATTAGTTTTATGCTATTACTTGTTATTTCTTCTACGTATGTCGGGTTCATGATTTCCCGCTGGATTGCTCCTGGTTTTCCGCCTTTGCCAGATCGTTTGTGCGCTAAGAAATAAGTTTATTATTTGAAATATATTTTAGTTAAAAGTTATTGTACTCACTTTTTAAATATTCATTAGTGAATATTGAAGACATTAATTCACTTGTGAATTTGTACTTGGTGTAGTGGGAATTTTCAATGGTATCAATTGTCCAGTCTTCTGCTACTATTTCATTGACTATTTGTTCAAGTTGTTGTTTAACACGCAATGGAATTGTAAATGGCTGTGTTGTTGGATATTTCAAAAAAAAAGTTTAGTTAAGTTACTAGTTTGAATATGTTATTGAATATATTAACATATTACTGTAAGTTCGTAGTTTTGTAAGGTTACATCAGATTCATCTTCAGATACATTGTTATATGAAGTTGAATCTTCCTCGTTGTTATTAGATTCAGGAATGATGTTTGTTGCTTGTTGAATTTGTATTTCTTTTTCTAGATTTTTCATTCCTTCTATTTCTGTTGTATTATTTATATTTAATTATCAATGTTTCAAAAATTATATTGTTAAAAAATGATTTACCTTTTTCTAAGTTTTTTATGGTATCCTGCAGTTCTCCGTTTTGTGTTTCCAATATTTGTATTTGTTGGTTCTATATTAAAATATAATGCTAAATATTTGTTGTATATAGTTTATTAGTATAATTATTATATTTACCTTGTTTATTTCTAATTCCTCTAATTGTTGTTTGTAAGTTTCAATAGCAACCTGATATCGAGTACAATTATTTTCAGTTTTTGCTACACAGTAGGGGAGACTGGAGTAAGCCGGGACGGTTTTTGTTTTCCCCCTATATCTCCCAAACTAATCATTAAATTAATTTATTATTTTGTTTTTAATTATTCCATACGGTAATGTACCCCCAATATTTTTTATATAATTTAATAATAAACCATTTTCCCATATAAGACCTTTAAAGTTTTCTTAGATTTGTGAGAGAAGCCTATTTTGAGGGGTAAGTGAGGACACTAGGGTGGGTGGTGAGGGACGTCCTCCGTTTTCGCCTTAAAATTCATTAAAAAAAATTGTAAAAATTGAAATAGCGTCCCATTGCATAGACTGTATAAGTTAATAAATGTTTCAATTTGATTATTGTGTTAATAAAAAAATTTTCTTATATGATAAAAAACCCTTATTACAAGATAGGTGGGGGTTGGGCTTATTGTAATCGATTAATATGCTGAATAATCGATTGCTTGTGATCATTCTAAGGAACAGTAATGGCGTCATGAGCTCGGTGATGATTGATGGGTTTGAAGGCCAAACCCGCCCACTAATGTCCCATTTTAGTCAAAAACAGCTGTCCCGATTTCCCGATAAAAACTATTTTTTAAAACGTTAATATTGTCATGTGTAAAACTAATCAACCCTTTGTGTATCTAGTCTCCTCTTTCTACGAAGACCTTGGTGCCATGTATTTCTTAGAAGACCTTGTACTTATGCTATTTCCCATGAAGACCTTCACTTCCTAACCTAGCTTACCCAGAAAAACCCTACCTCACATTTTTCAACCTAGACCTCACCTACCCAGAGATTTGGCAGATGTTAGTGAGCTCTTGAAGCGTTTGTACCTTACTTTTGTGTGCTATTTTTCTTGAAGTGTATCGATCTACTGGTTGTGTTGTGCCAGTAGTGGAAATCTGGATTTCTGCCTGTCTCTCTAAGAGCAGCATTAAGACAGATTTTAACTATTGAGTGCTCTTTCGCCCTTTCTATTAATCAAGCCAGATATCAAACGTGACATTATGGTGGAGATGCAGGGTATATCTGGCATTTGATTTATTACATTGTGGCTCGACGTAGTGATTTCATTATCTACTCAAACTATTGTGAGTTGTTCCTGAATACTGACAATATCCGGACACATCTTTTCCGTTTGTGTTCGTCGCGGTTTGCAGCTGTTTGAAAAAAAAATTCCAGTCACCACTTCATAAATTATACGGCTAAGTCATTTTTACAATTTTCTTTTGCTAAGTTCTGTTTGTGTGTGCATAAGCATTGCCCTCAAAGTCCCTTATTATCTTGTTGATTTTTATTTGATTAAATTATAATGGAGGGAGAACAAAATATTCAGGGAAACCCAGTAGCACCACAGATTGAACTTGTATTAGCTGGACAACGTCATAGAGAACGCGAACCTCCTATCTTTTATGGGCGGGCTGGAGAGGATGTTGTTCATTGGATTTCAAAATTTGAGAGAGTGGCTGGATATAATCTTTGGGATCCCGCTAGAAAATTTTCACACTTGGGGGTTCCTCAACCTCAGACTTACGATGAATTAAGAACTGCGTTGTTGACGGCTTTTCGCGATCCAAACTACGAATACGATTAAGAGTCAAAATTGCGAAATCGTTTCCAAGGGGTTGATGAGCCCGTTATGACTTATTGTTACAACGTGGTTTATTTGTGTTCAAAATTAGACCCTGACATGCCAGAACAAACTAAAGTGCGTCATCTCTTGCGGGGATTAAAACCGTCTCTGTTGGAAAAAGTTTATCCGTTAGTTGAACATGGGGTCACTAATACACAAACACTTTTTCAATTAGTTCAACGGCATTCACAGGCGAGTCATCTGGCTAACAATAGCGACTGGTCAAGTAAAATTCTTCCACCAACTCCTTGCATGTTTGTCACTCAAGAGCAATTGCAAAAAGCTATCACGGGGGTCGAACGTAAAGTGGAACAGGTAGAAAGTAAAATGGATGCTCAGTTAAAAAATGTTCAAAGTCAAATTGAGGGAAGCGCTACTTCAGTAATACAAGCTGTCAGCGACATGTTTAAGAATAATGCCCAAACCAACACAAGACAAGACAACACTTTTGATAATCAGTCAACGTTCAAACGCACACATGAAGGGAAACCAATTTGCAATCGTTGTAATCGACCGGGTCACATTGCTCGTAATTGTCAGACCAAACAAAACTTTTCAAAAGAACGTAGATGCTTTAAATGCGGGGATACTAAACATTTGGCCAATGCTTGTTCCAGGAATCCAGCTACGTCTCCTAATTCAGATCCAACTAACAAATCCTCAAACTAAGTTCGGTGGTTAAAAGGGGTCACACCACCGAAATCTTATTTGCTATTCCCCATTTGGATAGAACTAAATTAGTATTAAAAGATGTGATTTGTTGCAAATATCTAGTAGAAGCGATTATTGATACGGGATCCGGAATTACGGTTGTTTCTCCTACTTTTAGTAAACTCTTGAATATACCATTACAACCCTGGATAGGACCTGATATTCTGTTAGCTGATGGACAACGTACACGACCGTTGGGAAGTATTAATATTGAAGTCCGCATAGATAATGTCACTGTTTTTGTTTCGGCTATTGTTCTTCAAATTAATGGATATGAATTATTACTCGGAAATGATACGTTACGTCAACTTAAGTCCATCAAAATTAATTACGAAGAAGAGCAGGCTTCTTTTAATCTTTGAAATATTGATTGTATTGATAATCATCCAAAAAATACTTCCAACTATGTTTTCAGCAAAGAGGCCCATACAGTTCCTGCACATTCTTCAGTGGCTATCGCTGTTGAACGAACAAAAGATGTCAAAAGCTGCGGTACCTCCTCAATCGCCCAACTCTTGATGATAGAGCCTTCAGCAAAGGTAATGAACGACAAAGGTGTATCTACTGGACGTATTTGTTTTCAATCTAATTCGCCACCTGAAATTATTTATTTAATTAACTTTTCTGATTCTCCTCAATGGATTAGTAAAGATAGCAAACTGGGGGAGATAATTAACGTTGAAATTCCAGATACAAAACCATTGACTCTTGAAGAAGACACGATAGATTTTGAAAATGCTATAAACAAAGAACTACCTGAAGAGGATCGTCAGGCCATTAAAGACTTGCTCTTTAAACATCGCTCTTGCTTTGCTGTAAATGACCATGATCTTGGCTCTTCCAATTTAGTTCAGCATGGAATTGATATTGGCAACCATCAACCTGTCCATCAAGCCCCCTATCCTAGTGCTTGGAAACAACGTGAACACATTGAGCCACAAGTAAAAAGGATGGAAGACGCTGGAATTATTGAACGATCTCAAAGTCCCTTTGCAGCTCCAGTTGTTTTGGTTCGTAAATCTGATGGTACATGGGGGTTTTGCATAGATTATCGCCGATTGAATGTAATCACCGTCAAAGATGTATATCCACTCCCTCGAATTGAAGATGCTCTGAGTAGATTAGAAGGATCAAAATATTTTTCTTTAATGGATTTACAAAGCGGATATTGGCAAGTCCAAATGAAACCCGAAGACCGTGAAAAGACTGCTTTCATCACAGCCGATGGACTCTATCACTTCAAAGTCATGCCTTTCGGTCTGACTAACGCTCCCAGCACGTTCCAACGAATGATGGATGTTTTACTAGCCGGCCTCAAATGGAACACATGTCTTGTGTATCTTGATGACATTGTAGTATTTTCAGATTCCATCCAACAACATCTTACACGACTTGAAGATGTCCTTCAACGTCTATCAAAAGCCAATCTGAAGTTGAAACCATCTAAATGTACCTTCGCTGCAACTCGGCTCAAAATTCTTGGTTATGTGGTGTGTGGTGCGGGCCTTTCACCTGATCCTTCAAAAATTGACGCTGTCATTAACTTTCCTGTACCCACATCTTTAAAGGATCTACTCAGTTTCATTGGGTTATGTTCCTATTACCGAAGATTCATTAAAGACTTTGCTGTTATTGCGAAACCTTTGACGAATCTCTCTAGAAAAGGACAGCCCTTTGTGTGGACATCTGAACAACAAAATAGTTTTCAAACTCTAAAAACAGCATTAACATCCTCTTCAGTTTTAGGTCATCCCAATTATGAATTGCCTATGGAGATACACTGTGACGCCTGCGACTATGGAATTGGGGCAGTTTTGATACAACACCAAGATGGCAAGGAACGAGTACTCGCCTATGCTAGTCGTCTCTTGAGTTCGGCTGAACGAAATTATTCTATAACTGAAAAGGAATGCTTGGCTTTGGTTTGGTCTATTCAAAAATTCAAAATTTATGTGTGGGGAACTAAAATTCGCATAATAACAGACCATCATGCTTTGTGTTGGCTTATGCGCAAAAAAGATCTTGCAGGTAGATTAGCCCGCTGGAGTTTACAACTTCAAGATTTTGACATTGAGATTATCCATCGTAGTGGCCGACTTCATTCAGATGCCGACACTCTCTCTAGATATCCTACTAGTCCACCCGAACCAGAAACAGACATACCTATGTTTTATTCCTCCTTACCTGCCAATATTAATATGAGATCTTTACAGATGGAGTCTAACTGGTACAAAGCCATCATTTCAGGACTACAAGAAACACGTCCACAGAAACGGGTTCGTCATGCGATTCGTCACTTTGTACTCCGTGATGGTGTTCTCTTCCACCGCGTTGTGAAACATGGTCAAGTATTTTATAGATTATGCATCCCACAGGTACTTATCGAACAGGTGCTCTTAGCCTGTCATGATGATATTACAGCAGGTCATCTTGGAATTTCCCGCACATTAGATAAAATCCATAAAAGATATTTTTGGCCTAAAATGACCCAACATATTACTAATTATGTTCAATCTTGTGCAGACTGCCAATCAAAAAAGAAACCCCGTGAACGACCGGCGGGTTACATGCAACCTATTCATCCAAAACAACCATTTGAAAAGATTGGACTTGACTTAATTGGACCATTTCCTCTTTCATCTTTAGGAAATCGTCATGTAATTATAGCAGTGGATTATTTGACGAAGTGGGTAATAGCTAAAGCAGTTCCAGTAGCTACCACGGTTCAAATTGTTGATTTCTTTGTCCGACGAATAATCCTTCAACATGCAGCCCCTTTGAACGTTATATCCGATCGTGGACAATGTTTAACGTCTGAATTTGCAGAAGAACTATTCCGAGCTTTACAATCCAATCACCTGGTCACCACTGCTTATCACCCGCAATGTAATGGGCTTGTCGAACGATTTAACCACACCTTTGCGGAGATGTTATCCATGTTCGTCAACTCAAATCACTCAAACTGGGATGACGTGATTGATCATGTTGTATTTGCTTACAACACGAGCAAGCATGAGTCCACGGGAATGACACCATTCTTCTTATTATATGGGCGAGAAGCGCGTTTACCAATTGATGTGGCTCTTGGTAACAATCCTAATCCCGTTTCTACAATTCATAAATTTCAGCTTCTTCATCAACTTCCATCTCTCCGAGAAAAAGTTAAACGACGACTTCTATTAGTGCAACATCGTCAGAAACAACGGTATGACAATCGTCGTAAAGAAAAATCATACAAAGTTGGTGATTTAGTTTGGGTATACCGACCCATTCGAAAAAAAGGACGCTCCACAAAACTTCTACACAGGTATAATGGTCCATTTCGAGTAACTAAAAGATTGTCAAAAATTACATACGAAGTAAGAAGTGAACAAAAGCACAAGAAAATAACAGATAATGTACACGTATGTAACCTAAAACCATTTTACCCTCGACTACCACTTCCTATCCTTGACATGACTAGTCCTCGGAAACAGCTGGCCAGTGTTTCGCGAGGGGCTCGGGAGAAAAAAGTCAGTTGTGGTTTCTGACCAAGGCTCCGGGAGCGATACCTTTCTTTCTATTCCGCCCTCTGATTTTCAAGAGAAAATGCCAGAAGTGAGTTCTGACCAAGGCTCTGAGAACAGTATCCCTTCCTTATCACATCCTCAACCCTCTATCCTACCTACCATTACTCGAGAAAAAATACCAGTTGTGATCTCTGGTCAAGGCTCTACGAGTGTTTCTGTTGACAAAGACAAAATTCAAGAAAGACGAGTAAGATTTAAAAAGCAAAATTTTCGTTCGTCTTCCCGTCCTCGTTTAATTTATGATAATTTACGACCGAGAAGTGGTTTAAAAATCCACAATCGCTTAGGTATAAATGAAAATTAGTATAGTGTTCTCCATGATCGGGTCGATCATTTTTTTTTTGTGGGAGGGACGAAATGTCATGTGTAAAACTAATCAACCCTTTGTGTATCTAGTCTCCTCTTTCTACGAAGACCTTGGTGCCATGTATTTCTTAGAAGACCTTGTACTTATGCTATTTCCCATGAAGACCTTCACACCCTAACCTAGCTTACCCAGAAAAACCCTACCTCACATTTTTCAACCTAGACCTCACCTACCCAGAGATTAGGCAGATGTTAGTGAGCTCTTGAAGCGTTTGTACCTTACTTTTGTGTGCTATTTTTCTTGAAGTGTATCGATCTACTGGTTGTGTTGTGCCAGTAGTGGAAATCTGGATTTCTGCCTGTCTCTCTAAGAGCAGCATTAAGACAGATTTTAACTATTGAGTGCTCTTTCGCCCTTTGTATTAATCAAGCCAGATATCGAACGTGACAATATTATCTATAGTAATTAATCGAAAATTATAATTTTTGTTTTTAACAATAAAGAAATGATTAAGCTTCATTTCCATATTAAATTTACATGCCATTTGCGATTATTTTTATCTAGAAACATTAAATGGTGGAGACAAAATTAACTAAAAAAAACCGTTTTTTTAGTTTTTTTAATAACTGATACACACAGTTATTGACAAAACTCAACCAAATTTCATGCCAAAGTAGATTGTATGTATCTAAATAACATACTAAAAAAATTTTTAATTTTATTAGAATCTACTATATTCCCCCCTACTGTCCCTCTTGACCCGGTGTCCCGGCATACTCCAGTCTCCCCTATTCTAAGAGTTCTTTACCTTATTTATTTCGTTTTCTTCTTTTAAAGTTTTTGATTCAGCTTGAAGTTTTAAGATTTTGGCCACTAAAGATGTTTTTTATTCACTAAGATTTTTTTTTCTTCTGTTTTGGTCATTTTAAAAATTTGTATGTAATTGTATTTTTGGATTTTTTGAATCTGTAGCAGATAACAGTAGTAGATAGTTTTTCCAGTGTTGTGACTTTATATATATAATTATGTAATTTATAGTTTTCATGAATTATTCTTAATTTACTTTATTTGCTTGTTATTTATTTAAATAAATTTAGTTATAATTTAGTATTTGAAAATGAAGTTATTGAATGTAAATTTTATATATATAGATTTTAAAATATAACATGCAACAACGCATAATTTCATGTTGCAGACGACATATTATATACTTTGTATTTCATTCATTTTTTAAAGTTTGTAGTGTGTACATCTGTGTATTGGATAACACATATTTTTAAGGAAATTGTTCGTTGTTAATATTTTGGTAATAGAGTAGTGGTATTAGAGTATTTTTTTTTATTTAATATTTATTTGACTAATTTAATTACTTAACTTAATTATACATTACTTTATAAAGTTTTTATTAACTTAATAGATTTACTTTACCTTACTGATTAGCAGAAATGTTACTTTTTACTTAACTTAATTGTGTTAATTTTACTTAATATTTAGAGTGTTTAACCTAATTATTTAACTTAACTTTACTATTTTACTTTATTACTTTACTATTCCATTACTTTACCCACCCAAAACCCCTATTTTGCCTCGCATAGCTCGGGCTTGGTCCCGCTTAGTTACTTAAGTATAGTTAAGTTAAGTTATTTTAGTTTACTATTTTACTTTATTACTTTACTATTCCCTTACTTTACCCACCCAAAACCCCTATTTTGCCTCGCATAGCTCGGGCTTGGTCCCGCTTAGTTACTTAAGTATAGTTAAGTTAAGTTATTTTAGTTCAGTAAATATGGTCGGGTAAAATAGACTTTTACCTTACCTTCTCTTAAAAAGTTTGTGTTAATTGTGACAAGGGCTCTCTGACTAATAGAGATATTTTTAATGCTCGATTTACCGTCCGCTAACTTGATGATAACTGGTGGAAGGTTGGTTTCAGAGTTACACGGTTGTTTTCGGGTTGGGCTGCAGTTATTCATGAGATTGGATCGATGCATAACGGATTCATAACGCGACGTGGTTCTGATGTAATTGGCACTTGAGGGGGAAGGGACAGAGAGTGGTTTTGCAAGGAAGGTAGACAGCCTGTGGCCGGTAGGATGATGATTTGCCTGGGGCCTACTGTAGGTAATGGGTGTCACTATGAGACGGTGTGGTACGTCCTATCGCTACAAAGACTCAGAGCGAACTCTCAATTAAACACCAATAACAGACTTAAAATTTATAAATACAGTTTTACTTCTAGCAGACGCGTATCGATGTTTTTCCTTAGTTTATGAACAAAACCAGGACTTTGCCAGGCAACGTAATCGCTAATCTTACTTTTAAAGGTCAATAGACTATATTGTCGCATGGTCATTCAACCGCGCTAGTGTTTCGGCGTCAAGGCTCTCTCTGGTATGTAAGACCAGAGTTCTAAGGGCAGTCGGATGCTATTCCGAGGGGAGACATCCAGTTGCCTGCTATATAGGGACCCAGTGTCGGTATGATCGGGGGCAGTCTTTTGCCAGAGTTGTTAGTTATCACAGCCAATTATTGAATACACTAGTTACCACTAAACAGAGTTATTACATGGTGGAGATGCAAATCCACGGGTAAGTCCTTTCTTCACACTACTATTATTTGTCTATTTGTTGTATTTCTTTTCAGAAGGTAAGGGGGTGAAGAATCGTAAGGAGCCCCTGAGAGTTGACGACCCAGCGGGCCGTTGCGCCTTAAATTGCCGGGATACGGGGCTACGACGTCAACCTTGCCGACGTTCAAGTGAAGCGAGCAGAATTAGTGGACAGAAAAGAAGAAAGGCCAAACCCGTAGATTAAGAATCGCCGGGACGCAGAGTGGTTAAGTTTAGGTTAGACGCAAGGTGGAACTAGGCTGACGGCGGTAAGTTGCAGGTTCAGACGGAAAGCTGAGTGCGGCAGAGAAAAGAAGACACCGGAAGGAGCAGGATAGATGCGAAGGGCGACCAGAGGTCGGGGTCCGCGGAGTAGAGATGGTGTAGGGTGGTTTACGACATTAGAGGATAAGCCAAGTGGAAGCGAGGAACAGTGAAGCAGACCGGGTGGGAAGGTCGACCTTTGCAGGACTGCGGAGAGAAGGAATCCATAAAACAAACCAACCCAGAAGAGGAGAGGGGAGAAAAAATGGGTCGTAACTGGCCAGAAGGTTGGCAATCGCCAGAGAGCGAGTCAGAGGACCAGGAAGAAAGACAGGAAGCAGAAAAGGAAAGTAACAGACTGTCAACACAAGCGGCATACCAGCTTACGTTCAGTGAAGTAGATACGGAGGTGGGGGAGGACGTCCACGAGGCAGACGGAGACGGGAAGGGGCAACAACTGGAGAGGGATTTCGAAGTATATAGGAGGCGATCGTCAGTCATCAGCAGTAGGGTAAGCGAGCTGAGAAATCGACGGGGTGGTGTCTCAAAGTGGCCGGGCAACCCGAGGTCGTCGGTTCGGGCGGTGGGCCTTAAGTCGATTAGGCTAGCACAATCCCAAAACCAGCCGATGGCGGCTCAGCTCAAGTTTCAATCTCCGCCCGAATTTGTAGGAAGAGAGCATGATGACATTGGGGACTGGCTACATAGTTACGAGAGGATCGGGTGGTATAACCGCTGGGGGGACAACGAACTCCGCGATCACGTAGAGTTGTCATTTTCAGGTGCAGCCCTGAAATGGTATACGTACAAGGAGGCAGCGGGGCAGTTGTCGGGGGAATGGCGTGATCAGTCAGTCAATGTCGATCCGTGAGTCAGGGCCCAAATTCTTTTTCAGTATACCCCTATAAACCGAATGCAGTTTAACGAGGCCAAACTACGGGACAGGAAGCAAGGGATGGAGGAACGCATGATAGATTATTACTACAGAGTACTGGATCTGTGCCGGCGGGTAGACCCTAATATGGGAGAGGCCGTCAAACTAGGACATCTGTGGCGTGGACTGAAACCTAGCGTATTGAAAAAACTTTGGAGCCTTAAACCCGGGACGTGCGAAGAATTCTTGCAGGAGGTGAAGCGTTATCAGGAGATGACGTCAAGAACACGGCAGGACGAGTGGACCTTGGGAATATTGGGGAAAGAGGACGCGGGGCAGAACCCGACAACAGGCCAGGAAGTGTCGGTTGGAGACCGGATGGAGAGAATGGAGAAAATGTTCGGGGAGGTAATGGGAGTAATGAAGAAACCACGGAGTCAAGTGCCGAATAGGAGACGCCCCACTAGATAGTATGGTCATTTTAGCTGAAAAAGGGGGGTATACCTAGGACAATTAATAATTTGAAATTTTTTTAAATGAGCACTATTTATACTTATTTTTTAAGGAAGTATAAAAAACCCGTACAAAATCGTACTGTGGGATCACATATAAATTTACAATTGAAAATTTGAAAATCGGAAATGGGGGTATAACTGTAAATATTTTATTGTTTTGAGTATATGTAATCAAACTTTATATGTTAATAAACGTGTGATTCAAATTTCATTGTTTTTTATGTAGATTTACTATTTTTTTGTGAATTTAGGAGTTACTCAAATCGGTTTCCGCGTCGAAATTTTTTCGCCGTGTTTAACATGGCGCTTATGGCGGTACATGTCATCTTAAAATTAATGCTACATATAAACGAAATCACATTAAAATTCCAAAATACTCTAGTTTTTTAGCCCATATAACCGTGTTTACTTTGTATTTATTAGATTTTATGAGAAAAACACAGCAGAAAAGTTATTTACATTAGAAAAAACTACCCTTTTTCAAAATTCCCAAGTGTTTTACAACACACCCGCCAGGGTGACATTTTTTGGGTCCTGACAGTTTTCTCTGACAACTACACGCAGACGAGAAAATAACTTGGAAAGATTATCCGACATGCAATAATAAGCAATCAATCACTGGTGCTACTGTGTTCCAGCAGAACATTTCAATAACAACAACAAAACGTTGAACTTTTAGTCGAGAAAAAGTTGCAGTGGCCAACCAAAAAATGTCACCCTGGCGGATGTACTGGTGTTGGAAGGGGACATCGACCTTCTACTGGAGAAGGACATTCTAGAATAGCTGGTAACTGTGATGGAAGATTGGGTCACTCCCTGAATTTTTCATTGGCGATTTACCGATAAGGGACATAAGTGGAGGAAAAACAGGAGGAAAGGGCGAAGCTGATATTGGAACTGGGACAGGAGATTCCAGCCCAGACGATGGTTGTCGTAGGGATCAAGCCCTTGGACATGGAAGAGTTTAAGGGAGGGGCTATGACAGAACCTTCGGAAGCCATCCTACTAAAAAAGAGAGTTTCGATGGGTAGGGTGGTGGTGAAGGTGACAGAGCCACCCACGAAGATAACAATCACCAACCTGTCCAAGCGGGAG
This sequence comes from Daphnia magna, assembly GCF_020631705.1. Classification (NCBI taxonomy): domain Eukaryota; kingdom Metazoa; phylum Arthropoda; class Branchiopoda; order Diplostraca; family Daphniidae; genus Daphnia; species Daphnia magna. Next base: position 4,928,320 of record NC_059191.1, read on the forward strand.
AAATGGTTAGAGTCCGGGACGGTATTGGGTCAAATGAATCGAGTGTACGCCAACATTGAGGAAGTAACACCTATGGCCGCGATCACCATGCAAGGGGAGGAACGGCCAGAGCGGGATTCCAACCACCAGATTTTTGAACGTCTACAGGCGAAAGACAAAGTGAAAGTTTGACGAGTATTAACAGAGTTCGAAGACTGCTTTGTAGGGCCGGAGGATACATTGGGGGTGTGTACGGCTGCGAAGCATGAAATCGAGACCGAAGACGCCCACCCGGTTCAACACACCCCCTACCCCAGCGCCTGGAAAGAACTGATCCTAGTGGGGACGCAGTGTCAAGAAATAGAGAAAGCAGAAGTGATTGAGAAGTTGACCAGCCCCTGAGGGGCAGCGGTGGTCCTAGTCAAGAAAAAGGACGGAACGTGGCGGTTTTGCGTAGATTATAGGAGGCTGAATACAGTCACCATAAACGACGTTTACCCGCTGCCTAGAATTGAAGAGACTTTGACGTGGCTAACCGGGGCGGCGTTCTTTCCGATAATGGATTTACAGGCAGGGTACTGGCAAGTACCCATAATAGAGAGTGACTGGCTCAAAACTGCTTTTATCACAGCCGTCGGTCTCTTCCAGTTCATGGTGATGGCGATGGTACTCTGCTCAGCGCCAGGGACGTTTCAAAGAATGATGAATGTAATACTAAGTGGCCTGAGGTGGACGACATGTCTCGTCTACCTCGACGACATAATAGTTTACTCGCAGACATTGGACGCGCACGTGGAGGGATTAAGAGACGTGCTCAGCCGGCTTCGAGGGGAAAACTTTAAGGTAAAACTCAACAAATGCGAATTTGCCCGCCCGCGGCTCTGAGCGCTGGGACACATTTTGGACAAGAATGGAGTTGCATCGGACCCGGAGAAGATACGCGTGGTACAGGGTTTTCCATCTCCGGCGGAAACCACCGGGGCAAGGAAGGTGAAAATTTTCAAGGGGATTTTTGGGATTATGCTCCTACTACCGCAGGTTCATCAGCAACTTTGCCCGGGTCGGTAAGCCACTACATGAACTGACCAAGCCAGGCATACTGTTCCAGTGGGGAGAGGAGGCGGAAAGAAGTTTTGAGGCCCTAAAGACGGGACTCAAAGAGGCTGCACAGTTAGCTCACCCGGTTTACAGTAAGCCGTTTGAGATTCATCCAGATGCATGAAATTAGGGGATTGGAGCGGCACTGGTTCAAGCGGGGGAAGCGGGGAAACAACCGGTGGCCTTCGCCAGAAGGCTAATGAACAAAGCGGAGAGGTACTACTCAATTACCGAAAAGGAATGTCTTGCCCTCGTCTGGCTGGTAAAAAAGTTCCACAGTTACATTTGGGGAGCGAAGGTGTGGGTGGTAACGGATCACCATGCACCCTGCTGGCTGACGACCAAGAAGGACCTAGCGGGACGACGGACAGGGCACTGACTATTCAGGAGTACGAGCCGGAAATTGTCTACAAAAGCGGACGACTACATGAGGATGCTGACACCCTATCAAGATCTCCGGTGGACTCCACCGAGGAAGAAGAAGCAGAGGACAAATACCTGCCCGTGTGGATTGCGGCCTGGACGGAATCACGGTAAAAGACAAAGTAGGGACAGAAAGCCGTACCCCAATGGAATATAGTCCTGAAAAAACTGAAGGCTGATAAGGGCATTCCTTACAAGAACTTCGTAGCGGTGGAGGGACTCTTGCACGTAAGGACGCTTGGAAAACACGGGATGCGGCTACGGCTCTGCGTACCCCCGGGGCAAAGGAGCGATGTGCTGAAAACAAAGTCACGACAGTATGATGTCGGGACATCTGGGGACGAGAAGTACGTTAAGCCGGATCGAGGAGAAGTTCTACTAGCCCGGGCTAAAGCAACGCGTAGTGAGTTACGTCCGCGTTTGCACCCTATGTCAAGCGAGGAAGTTGCCTCCAAGAGAACTCCAGGGGTACATGGAGATAATAATGGTGGAGCTTCCCTTTGAGCAAGTGGGCATGGACATCCTGGGCCCGTTTCCAACGACGGCCGGGGGAAACAAAAACATTATCGTGGCAGTAGACTACTTAACGAAATGGGCAGAAACCCGAGCCATCCCAACCGCTACGGCTAAAAATGCGTCCGAATTTTTCATGAAGAACATCGTTCTACGCCTCGGACCCCCTGAGCGAGTAGCGACGGACTGTGGAAAATGTTTTATGGCGGATTTTACCCAGTAGGTGATGTGACTTATGGAGGTGGCACACCGGGCTACTACACCCTACCACCCACAGGCTAACGGGATGACGGAAAGATTGAACCCTTCGCTGGCGTATGTGACGTTCGTCTACAATTTCAGTAGGCAGGAATCGACGGGGCGGACACCGTTTTCTTTGCTTTATGGTCGGGAGGCGCGTCTACCCTTGGACATGGCAACAGGAGTAAGCAGTGACACAGACCTAGTGGACGAACCGGAAGCGGTGGCGAGGATGTGGGAGCTCGCTCAGCGAGAAGTGAGACCACGGCTAGACGTCGTACAGGCACGACAGAAACGCCAATACGACATGAAGCGGAGAGACGGGCAAGATTTTCAGCCGGGAGAGGAGGTCTTGGTGTATAAACCAATACGGAAGATCGGGAGGTCGGAAAAGCTACTGCATTGATGGCATGGGCCGTATGTGGTACAAAGACGGGCGTCGGCACTGAGCTAAGAAGTAAAAGGGCACCACGCAAGGAAAACAGAACTCGTGTACGTCGGGAAAATGAAGAAACTTGCCGGAGGGACAAGGGGCGAAGGAGAGGAAGAGCAGGAAGCAGACAGTAGGAGCACGAAGGATCAATTGGAATCTGGCGTTGCTACTACTTGGACTAATAGGAATAGTACCCGGTTGGGGGCGCTATCAAGAAGCCTTCGTGTCCAAGGAAGTGGTCTTTAAATTCACGAAATACATCTACTTCAGCGACTCGGAGTGGATAATCGAGGTGGTCAATGCGGCTGTTCAGACCGAGATAATGAGCGTTGATGCGGCCGTACAAAACGGTGAGTATACTGAAAGTATCGATTTTGACGTGTTGCTTCAGGGGCTGGCGCGTGGTTCGCTCTTTACACCGTTATCTACCCAATGGGTAATCTTAATTCTCATTAATTCATTTCAAACCGTTATTTCTTTTCTAAGGACAAAAAAGGGAAAGCTTCCAACACCCAAAATAAACCAAAAAAAATAATATGCAGTCGGAAAAAGAAACACAAACGCCAAAAAAAAAAATCTGAACCTTTTCTGGTGGTTGTTCTGCTCTTTTTTCCTTTTTTTTTTCTCCTTCCTTTCCATACAAGGACTTTTAGTGCTTGTATTCAATGTGAATAATATAACTGGCGCTACGTGGGTAAATTGTCGTTGATTTCAGGAATTTCTTGCCATACATGGATTACGATTATGCTATTTCAGTCAGGACTCTAGCTGTTCCGATATTAGTGAGATCGTGCAGAGTTATCCATTCGAAGTTTGTGGGATTTGGGGAAAACTGGTTTGCAGTTGGCGAAGTAAAACATCTCCTCCCCGTCCCTGAGTGCTATGTTTTCTGGTGACGGTGGTACGGCGCCACGGCGGTTGCAGGTTTTTGGAGCTTCAGGAACCGTTGTCCTATGATCAAGTGGTTTAGTACCCAATGTGTGTCACCCATAATGAGTTTCACGTATAAGGCCGAGTTCTGTTTGTGAGATGGGAAGTTCGTTGGCCCATTAAATGCTTCGAGGTCCGAAATGGGGATGCCTCCTCCATTTCTTGTTGGCGGTCGGTTTAACTCGTGATCCAAAAATATTTCGGCTAAATCGTCCCAGGTTGTTGGCTGGTCTAGGTCGGGACTGTCGGTGTCTGATGGACTGTTATGGAAGTTGGGTGCCCTTTCACTGTTTTTGGTTTGTTTGTAGGATAGGTTTAACGTCTCCCGGTGGTCTCGTGCCACTGGGTCAGAGGGCAAGAACCATTCGTTCTCCAGTGGGTCTTCCTGTGGCCAGTTTCCGGAGGCCCTATTCAATTGTTTCGATAATTATTCCGCGGTAGTAAGCACAACGTGTGGGGTCTGATGTGTAATGCCTTTAGTGCACGATGGGCAGCCCCACCTTGGTCACGCTTCCGGGGCTGTGATGGTTTTTTTAAAAGTTCCATCACCGGTGGCGGACCTGATAATTAGGTTTTATGGTCTGTTGTCTTTCAGCACAAGATGGCGAAGAAAAACAGAGCGGGTGTTTTATGTGTGTGTAATTCTTTCGTTCGACGGGTGTTACATTACACATTCCATGTTGCTCGTCTTGCTTATTATTCTTAGACCCATATACCCCGAGCGAAAGTGGGCATAGGGGCGCGCCACTTGTTCAGACTGTTTTTTTCGTATGTGTGATTGGCAGGTCCCACACAAGCCTACTTCCACCGCCTGGAGGTTTTATGGTTTGTTGTCTTTCAGCACAAGATCCCATGGGAAAGGGTTGGCCTTCCGACTAGGGATGTCAAGATTGAAATTAGACAAATAATCGCTTTTATATGGGTTCAGGTCCCGGGCTGGCATAAGAATGGCAAAGAAAAAAAGAGCGGGTGTTTTCTGGGTGTGTAATTCTTTCGTTCGACGGGTGTTACATTATACATTCTATGTTGCTCGTCTTGCTTATTATTCTTAGACTCATATTCCGAGTGAAAGTGGGCATAGGGGCGCGCTGCTTGAGTTTTTACTTTTATATGTAAACAGCATCAAATGTACTTGTATTCATGAGTTTTTACTTCTATATGTAAACTGCATGGAATATACTTGTTTAAAATTTACTTGGGTCATGGTTTTATCTTTTTTATGGTCTTTTCGTATGTGTGATTGTCAGGTCCCGCACAAGCCTACTTCCACCGCCTGGAGGTTTGTCTGGCTCCACCGAGATCATCCTTCATGGAGTGACGTGGGCTAGTCGGGTTCTTTCAATCATGCCGTCGGAACCAGTCCACCAACCGGGACGGCCTTAGGTGCTGCTATGCTGCGGCGTCTATGGTTGCTTGTTCGGGATAAGGGAGCATGGCCATGGTAGTTTCCATCCGGTTGGTTCGGCGTGCTATTTTCGGGTCCCACACAGGCGTACGCTTCCACCTGAGGTCTGTCTGACTAGGCCAAGATCTACCCACATCAAGGTGGCGTTGGTCAGTCGGGTTCCCTATGTGCACCGCGTTTGTCATCCTTCGGTATCGCCAGAGGTCTGGCTCCCTATCCTGCCGCCGCTGTAGCTGTTGATTTGAGTTTCGCATCCCGGTTTGGGAGGATGGCCTCTTATGTTTACGTGGCTACGTTAAAACTTCATTGTCAAGTCAATGCCATTTTGGAAAGATTAGGCCATTCCTGTATCCTGGTTCGAAGAAATGGCCTCTTAGGGTCGTGTGCATATTCTTATAGTTTTTTGGGGTCACCGCCAGGTGGCGCTCGGTATGGGCCCTATTTTTGGGAAGGGTTTTTTATCCCGGTTCGGATGAATGGCCTCTTAGGGTCATGCTGTCCTGTTTATAATTTTTTTATTAGGTCACCGCTAGGTGGCGCTTGGTCTGAGCCTCATTTAAGGGAAGAGTTTGTCATCCCGGTTCAGATGAATGGGCTCTTATGGTCACGCGGCCATGTTTAAGATTTTATTTTGAAGTTGTCGCCAGGGGGTGCTCGGTCAGAGCTCTATTTTTGGAAAAAGTTTTTCATCCCGGGTCGGATGAAGGGTCTCTTATGGTTAAGTGTCCTTGCTTACAAAATTTTTATCATGTCACCTTCATGTGGCGCTTAGTTTAAGCCTCTTTTTAGGTGAAAGTTTCTCCTCTCTGTTCAAAGGAATGGCCTCTTATGGTCATGCGGCGATGTTTGGAATTTGATTTTGAAGTTACCGCCAGGTGGCGCTCGGTTTGAGCCCCATTAATAGGAGAGTTTTTAATCCCGGTTCGAATGAATGGCCTCTTGTGTTCATGTGGCCCTGTTTTAGAATTTTTATTTTGGAGTTATCGCCATGTGGCGCGTGGTCAGTGCCCCATTTCGGTAAGATTTGTCAATCCCGGTTTGAATCGATAGTCTTTTATGGTCAAGTGGCAATATTTATAATTTTAATAAATACGTCACCACCAGGTAGCGCTCGGTCTGAGCCTTATTTCTGGAACGAGTTTTTCGACCCGGTTCGAACGAATAGGCTCTTAGGGTCTGGTGGCCATGTTTACAATTTTTATTTCATCGCCGCCAGTTGGCGCACGAACCGAGCTCTATTTGAGGGGGAGTTTTGTATCCCGGTTCGAATGAATTGTCTCTTAGTGTCATGGTGTCCTATTTATAATTTTTTATCAAGTCACCGTCAGGTAGCGCTTGGTGTGAGCCCCAGTTTTGGAAGGAGTTTTTCATCCTGGTTCGAATAAATGTCCTCTTATGGTCATGCAGCCATGTTTATAATTCTTTATCAAGCGAACGCCAGGTTGCCCTGGGTCTGAGCCCAATTTTTTAAGGGTGCTTCTCATCCCGGTTCCAATCAATGGCGTTTTGTGGTCAGGTGGTCATATTAATAATTATTGAATTCTTCACCGTCAGGTTGCACTCGGTGTGATTTCCATTTTTGGAAAGAGTTTTTCATCCCGGTTCGAATGAGTGGTCTCTTGTGGTCATGCGGCCAAGTTTTTTAAATTTATATTGGGCCACCGTCAGGTGGTGCTCGGTGCGAGCCCTTTTTTGGGAACCGTTTTTTATCCCGATTCACGATAATGGCCTCTTATGGCCATGCGGCTATGTTTACAATTTTATATTTGGTGGTTGCCAGGTGCCGCTCGTTCTGGGCCCTGTTTTTGGAAAGGGTTTTTCATCCTAGTTCGAATGGTTGGTCTCTTTTGGTCATGCGGCCATGTTTAGATTATTCTACATTTTTAGAACCAGAGGGCGTGTTGAAGGAAATTTTTAAGGGTCAAATTATTCAATTGTTGGGCTGTTGCTAGTTATTTTGGAATTACGGCGTTAAAATACGTTAGGTTTTGCCTAGTTTCCAGGTGGCACTTGTAGGGGGCTGGTGTTGCCTATCTCTTCCCAAGTGTGTAATGGCTTTCTAGAGAGGCAATTTCTCACAAAGGTTGGTGGCGTTGTTTTAAAGGAGTGCATTTAGTAGAGGATTTTTTTCTGCTTCCGATGAAATGGGCCTCGACGCCCTACGAAGATGTTTACGTGGGAAAACAAGACGTTGAAAAAAGTTGCTCAAGCCTCTCGTTTTGCGGTTTTTCTCGCTAGGGCTTGGCAAACCGTTTTGAATGCTTTGTCGTGTTTGCCGTATGCAAAAGAGTTAGTCCACCACTTATGATGGTTTGGTTTTGTTTTTAATTAAGAAATGTGGAGTCTGATGTTCGGTCTGTCATCCTTCATCCTTCAATCACACCGCACGTACCTCATTGTTGCTCCGCAGTTATAACGGTTTCTAGGCCGTTTTTTATCCATTTTTCTTCATTTTTTTTGTAGGTTTAGTCTCGACTTACCTTTCTCGCACTATCTGTGTACTTTTCTTACTTTATTTCCGTAATTATTGTTTTTTATTATTGATCAATGAGTTCCGACGAGGATTTCAATCGTATGATCGTTAAAGGTCTCATGTATCGGGAGGCCCGGGATCCCAATGGGACCTTGGTTTGGGTCGCTGAGTGCGACCTAAATTGTAATCATGGAGATTCCACGGTCGGATTGACGTGTCGTAGCACTTAAGTCCTTCGGGACGAAATGTGCCGGCACGTTAAGCGACCCTCCCAGTATGATATCCGTGAGTTGGTTCAGCGCTATAACCTGCCGTGGTCACAGCGCGACGTGTACCGCAGTTGCAGGACGTTACTCGTCTTTGTGACGACAGCGGGCGGGTATGGCGCCGAACCGTTCCGTGGTATTCTCCGGATTCCCCGGAACGTGCGGCGTACCTGCGCAGGCAAGAGGCTGGTCGAGCCAGGAGAGCGGCTCACCGTCTTGTTTTCGATGAGCGGTGTGATGTCGTGGGTGTTCCCGAATCCCCCGTTATGCCGGTCGTTAGAGACCCAGCTACGCCCCCGGGTAGTCCGGTTCTGGAACCTGTTAACGTTCCGCCAGTCGCTGAGGTTCCTGAGCTGGATTTTGTCCCGATTTAGGATTATGGTTACGATGTGTCGTTTATTAATAGCTTGCAGCCACCAGAGGTTTTGGAAGCCGCTAGACTGGTTGTTGGTTGCCGTGTTTCATTTAGCCCTATCCAGAATGCACTCCATAGAGTGCAACGTTGGTTCAAGGTAAAGACGGATGGAATACGGAGGAGTCCGCTGCCGGAGGAAGGGAAGACGGGAGAAGGACAACGGAAACAAATCCTGGAGAGAGCCGCAAGCGGATTGGAGCAGTTAGGAATCACGCGGGAACGTTACGAGAGACTGCAAGGGCCGCTCATCCGGAAAACAATCAGACCCAAGAGGGGGCTCTTGGACGCGAGAGGAAGTGCTCTTAATTGGTTACTTGGGGTAGCCACGGATAAATCGCTAGAGGGGTTGAACGATCATCTGGAGGCGTTGGGGAAGGAGACATCAGGAATCGTGCACACTATGAACCAACAAGCCACGTTGGTAAATGACACACTTCGAGAGTTGCAGGACCATGCGCTGGCCATAGACCAGTTGGACCATAGCCTACTACAATCACGGCCACTCAGCTGGCTATCTCTCCTGTACCGATAAGCCCCACCTAGTGACGTCATGGTAAAATCACGTGCTATTCTCTGAATGGCTGCCCCTTTCTTTAACTTCCTTCTATCGCGTGCGCTCTAAATGCCCTATTCCAACTTTCCACAGTTCCTTTCCACAGTTTTCATTTTTCTCCAATTCTCGTTGGCCATTGTTGCCATCGGTAGCCATTCTTGACACTTGTTGACCCCGATTCGTGCACGTTCTCTTTTCACGTGAAAATAACTTTTAAAAAGAATGAAAGTAAAAGGCTGTGTCTTGTCTTGTCTTAGTAAATCCTATGGAACAAACAAATCTAAAGTTTCTTGGCATTTTTTCCCACGCGATGAAAATTTGTTGAAAACGTGGCTAAAAAATGTCGGCAAGAATATTGATTTAACCAATTTTATTAAAGATTCACGCATATGATGTAGTGTACATTTTGATGAAAAAGTTTTCAAAATAAGTAGAACTGGAAGAAATATGCTATCAAAGCAAGCTATTCCTAGCATTTTCACATCACCGAATTTAGCACTTGTATAGAAAATCTAATCAAAATTTTCTGTTTTTATTGGTTAATCTTGCTCCTCCTTACAGAATGTTGCTGAGCTACCACAGCGCATGCCTTTTTAAAGAACTGAATTGTTATCTTCCACTCCTTGCCAATGAATCATCTCACTACTTGGTCTCTGACATTAAAAAACCATTCTCAGATGAAGATGACACAAGACTGTATGAATTAGATGTCGATACATGCTTACACATTGGTTCACAACAAAGAAAAATCCGATGGAATGCTTCACTAAAGAAACGCTAGATGCAATTATCTTTACATCACGCTCCACTTCGAAGTGTATTAAGTACCTCCTGAACACTGGTGTCCAGTTCGTCCTCAATCGTAGATTTTCTACTGACAACAAAGAGTGATTTCATGGCTCTGTTCGCAATTACTGTGGAAGTAATGATCATCCTTCCGTTGCCCAATGTCTCAGCGCTATAGACCAAATGAACAGAGCTCAACTAGCTTTCACTTCCATGGATTGTAATACTCCTTTAAGTGCGGAAGCTGTTTTGAGAAAAAACGATCCATTGATTTTCAATGCCAGAAACAAAACTTGCACTAAACAAAGGTTAATTAAATTTCTGCTCACTTCTGCAAGCTTAACGGCACCTATTTCGGATAAGTTAAATTCACATACAGGTATAACACACAGACAAATATTCAAAAATATTTAATATTTCAGTTCATGTTTTTGTTAGATCATTTACCATTGTCTCCGGAAGCAGCGACATGTGTGTATGTTACAGGATATTTTATTTTAAGTATGCGCAGCGTAATGTTTTCTGCATTGATTGTTATAACAAATTAGTTACTTTTTCTTCTAATGCACGCTGCTAAAGGTTGATTAAGCACTTAGGTGAGTTTCGAAACAAACAAATATCTATCTAATTCCACATAATATTTCTATTTTCTATATTCCTGTAAAAGATAGAGGGGGATTGAAATATCCTGGGTAATCAACAGCGGCAAGAATGTGGAATGTTCAGTGTTTTTTTCAATAGTGGTCAATATCAATAATGGTTGGCAAAATAAAAAAACTTGTCTGTTTTAGTTGCGTTTCAATCGAGCACACAAGGTAACCCGAAGCACGATAGAACGTACGTTTGGAATTTGGGAAAAAAGATTTTATTGCCTACATGTTGAACTCAGACTCACTCCAAGTCGAGCTTCTTGGTTCATTTGTTATAATAATATTTTATCGTTTGACCTTTGTATAAGCTATGATTTTTCCCTATTACAGCGTAATAATAGCGTGTAGTGTTTTACATAACATTGCTATTGATCGGAATCAGCCATTGGATGACAAAGATATTGATATGGAAGATGATCACGACGAAATAATCCCTCCTGCTGTCCCACAAAACGGAGGCGTTAATCTAAACGAAGTTTTTATTCGTCGCCAAGGATTTGCTAAAAGAGCACGCATCACACAACATTCATTTTGAAACAGTGTATTTTGTTTTATACAATGATTTCATTTGTGTACATCACAGTTCGTCTTTTGAGTTGAAAATAAGATCATGAAGATCGCTATGAAGTTCAGATTTGTCATATTGCTCGCCTAGTTCACGTCTAGCTTTGCATAATAAATACTAGCACTTTGAGTCGCTGTTCTTTCACACGATAGTTTGCTGAGGTTTCAGATGATGAGCAAACATTAAATTTCGCGTTTTTTACCTGCTGCCTCATGCTGAATTGTGTGGTTGATGAACGTTTTCTGCTATTTTTAACACTCCCGTCAAAAGGGGCTGAAGAAGATGGTCGTGAATGAGTTGCTGATGATGATGGAGTAGCTGAGCCTGACGGAGTTGCTGAGTATGACGTAATGGCTGACTTTGATGGAATCAGTGGCACGGCTGCAATTGGCAATCCTGACGACCTTCCATCGCATATGGCCAAAGGAAACGGTGTCGTTGGTATAGGAGACGAATTGTGTGCTTCCCGACTTATAATTCAATAAATCACAGTTAGTCAACGTCACAATATTAAGTTAGTAAATTTTGCTTACATTTCGTCTGTTACTTCAAAACCAATATCTTGTAGCCTTGCATCACGGCGTTGAACTTGGTCGTACAGCGATTTTAAAGCTTCCTCGTCAAGAGTCTCAGAATCACAGCTTCCCTATAAAATTGGAAATAATTAATGAATGCATTTAGTATAAACACACGAACAATTTCTTCAACTTACAGGAATTATTTCTCCTGGCAGACATGGGTTGTTTTTCTTAAAAACATGTATGTTAAGTTTCTCGTACAGTGGCTTCAGCTGAAATGCTGGGCCACCACCTACAAGATTTAAACAAAATGCACAAACTGAAAATAAAATAGGTTTAAAATATTTACCTGTCCCCTTAAGTGAGTTGGCATATAACCCAATATCTTTCTTTGCTGCCGTTTTCAAATTATTCCATTTCTTTTTCAGTTCTTCAACACTTCTTGGTTTAGATTCAGCAAAGGATGTTCTAAGAACGTGTGCTATACTTTCCCACGAAGCAGTTTTAGCTTCTCTAGGGACACCACTATCAAAAGCACCTTCAATGACATCCTGTTTAAAAATGTGAGTGGTAAAAATGAGAAAATGCATTCAAACAACCAATAGTATTTACACTTTACCTTGTTTAAGATGAATTGGTCAACAAACGTTTCGGTTTCGTTCTCAGACCACAGTTCCCTGGCCCCTTGTTTACAGTTTTCCGAGCCATACTATTAACTAAAATAGTATTTTACAAATACACAGAAAAAGAAACGAATGTTTGTCTTCTTTCAGTGAAACACACGAGTTTGTTTTTGGACAGGCACAACATTCGTCTGCTAAATTCACCGCAACGGAAATTGCTATTGGTTGACGCCAGGCACGCCAAACGCTTTATCCTACTATTGCTCTGCCCGGTTACACCGATCCGGTAAAAAGAAGAAGTGAATTAGTAGCGTTGTGAAGAGGGCATGGGATTTCCAAATATCTCGACAGACAAATCACCGGGTTAATTTGAGGGTTCAGGAGCTTTTGGACAAAATTTACGTGCTTTCCTTGGTTTAGGCAGGTAAAGAGACACTGCGGAAGCAGAAAATGTTAATGATTCCCTAACTATTGCAGCTAGTTCCGATACCCTTAATAATGTTGCGAGGGCTAGCAGCGCAGCCAACTTACGAGAAAAATGGCCAAGGCTGATTGTCGAATCCAATTTTGATTTAAGGTAGTCTACAACGACGTCCACGTTCCAAGTTCTTTGATACATAGTTATAAACGCCCTTCATTAGACTTATTACTAAAGGATATTTACCAAATGAGTTACCATCGATTGGGTCTAAAGTTACGAAAAACATTAACCTATAGACATTTATGGTGCTGAAGGCTTCCCCTTCTTCCAAGGCCTTGGATAGAAATAGTAACACATTACCTATGCTGTTGAGAACAAGATTGAGACTGAATATGCCACACCAATCATTCAAGTGATTTCAAGATTACTGATATGATCCATGTGTTGTTTGGTTTGGGTCCGGCGAAAAAGAGTGGGTTAACGTGTTCCAGAATTCCTTGCCTTCTGAGACGTACCCTGAGAGTTTCCAGGCGAACATTCTGAAAGCTGTTCTGCCGAAGGGGATGTGCATATCTCCGGGGACAGACTAAGAGATCGGAACTTCCCACATAACAATTTAATGCAGTAACTCATGCTAAATCTGTCTTACTAAGACGTGCAGTACTGGACCGCAAAAGGACGGTATAAGGACGCGCTTAAGCCACGATCATTTTTTAAAATAAATCACGTCCCACAGATGACGTCTTATTTTGATCCATTTCTTTAAAAGCCACGTTGCCACAATTAACAGTGTAGCGTTGGGGTTCAACTTTCTAAGAAATACGTACACCAAACAACAATCTTGTAATGCTTTTTTCAATAGGCCTAAAACTCGATGCAATTGTGCATTTTGACAATAGGGGGCTTTTTCATTTGAAAAGGGTGGTCGGATTTTTTTGGAACATACTGTACCTTTGGGTAATAACATTTTTGTCAGGCATTTAGGCATCAATCAAAAAGAAGGCTCCGTTTTGTAAAATACATGAGATATTACTATGAAATATTTAGAAATGGAAATATTACACAGATCAATCATTACGTTTTTATAAACCTCAACCGACATTGCTGGTAATAGATTTAATTTGTTTGAAATCGACGTTGGATAAAGGTAGTTCAATAACACCGTTACACTGCCAATTTCACCAGTAAGCAGATCATTTATGAACATTCGCTATGCCAATGGTCAATCTATCCAGCGTGGATAATTGCCAGATTTCCATTAAACAAACAGTAGTTATTTAATTGTTGACATGAAGCATGCATTAAGTAAATATATTCATTGTACAATAATTAAAATGTAGTTTGTTGTATAACGCAAAGAATTTTTTTTAGTCTGTAACACACTATAATAATTTTGCGTAATTTCAGACAACTGGCAAAATTTCATCAGTAGGGATTGTTAGCAGACGAGATAGTAGGATAAACGTGGTTTTCAAATTCTAGACTTGCACTAGTGAAGTTTTTTCTGACTTTGATATGAAAAATTCTTCGACAATCTCGAAATAAAATTAACGCAAGGTTAAGAGAATTTTGTAAAACATCCCAGCTGTCACCCACATCACATTGTCAACCAACGAATTCAGCGTTAGTTACATTTTCTAGCTACCATTTAGAGTTGCTGGTAAACACAATGGAAATTATAAGTATTTTTTAAAACTAAAGCTCTGCCTGCAGAACATGAAGAATTAATAACTTCCATTGAAAATCAAGTCAACTATAAACCAGGGAAAAGGGGCGATTGGTCAGCCCAATGGTAAATTTGAAAAAAAGGACATCTTGTCAAGCAGTGCCACTAGCGGTTGGTGATGTAAGTTCGCAGGGCTAAGTGTGAGAAATTTGAAACTTAGAAATATTTGCAATATTTCCTACATTGCCATTGCAATTAAAAACACACAGTTTTGTTTTTATCCATCTGACGACGTTGTTATTATATATGTTTGAAAAATGAAAAATGTCGATCTGTGCAGCTATAAATTGTGATTCCAAAATTAAAAATAGTGGAATAATTCACCACAGGTTTTCATCAAACCCAGAAATATTAAAATATTGGCTGGAACTGCCCTGTAGGTTATGTAGTGAAGGACAATTCTTGGCCCTGTGCCAAACATTTTGAAATTAATAGTATTTTTCCCACTCCAAAGAAGAGAGGCAAAGAGTTGGTTCAAAATGTGAAACCGAATTGTATTCAGCAGGATGGTAAGTTAGAAGAATGTGTCGTAGTTCTAGGGAAATTGTAACCATCATGAGTTTTCTTCAAACCGGTCTCCCTATTCAACAGAGTTAATAGAAGTTGATGTTCATCGAAGAGGTAACTCAACATCTTAGGAAACAATTCATAAAATTGTAGGATATCGTGCACAACTGTGCAATACCTATCTCTCATCCACACACTGTGTATAATCTGGTAACACTGTGATTATCTGGCTAGCGCCGTCGTCTGCTCTTCTATCTGTATGTCTTTTTCCACGTTAACCTACTGCTTACTGTCTACCTCGTGTGAAGAAGATTAGAATAGAAGCTGATCTCATAATTGAACTGAGTGTATCTCATTGAAGATTAACCCATCAGGTAAGAGTTATATTATCTATGCCTTCATGGGTTCCGCCGACAAGGCGATCTCCTGTTGGGTACCTATTGGTGCGATCAATATCGTGCGAGATTCATATTCTACGTCTATGATCTCTTACAGGTTATGGGCCCAGATAGTCACACGCTATCTGCGGTATAGACAAAATGAACTCCGCCCACAAGGACGTATCTCATATTCCCAAGTATGATGGAGCAAACTTCTCTCTGTGGAAACTGGGACTCTTCGTTCTGTTAGAACAAAATGATCTCATTGAAGTAACCACTGGAGCCTCCATCTTACCAGAGCAGGTACAAAATGTCACCACATAATGCATTAGCTAATTAAGTCGTTGCAATCATGTATTGCACGCAGCAACAAGCATTAACCTCCCATTGTCCACACCAAAAAGGTCGAAGGAGAGTAAATAAACGAGGACATTGAGGATCAGATAGTGGATTGGAGAAGGAAGGACGTGAGGGCGCATGGTTATATTCTATCTACAACCGAACTGTCCCAACAACGACTCCTAATTTCATGCACTACCGCCCCCCAGATGTGGAGAACCCTCTCTGCTCAACACCTAGAGCACGCTGCAGATAACCGGCTTGATGTACAGGCAAGGTTCTACAGTTACCAGTATCAACCGGGAACCGACATGAAGAACCACATAGCTGAGATTACATCCCTGGCACACCACCTAGGGGAGATTGGTCTCCCGGTCAACGAGGAACAGCTGTGCACGAAAATAATCAGCATACTCCCAGCCGAGTACCGCGGATTCAAGACCGCCTGGCACAACGCCAATCAGGAGAGGCAGACGCTTCTCAGCCTAACTGCCAAACTGCTCCAGGAAGAGAGGAGACAGGCTAAATGGAAAAACAAGACAACCGACTATGAGCTGGCACTTCAAGCCCAGTCATCAACTTCATCCACCAGGAATGGTAGACTTTAAGACCCGCGCGCCCAGCGCCCAGCAAGTTCATCGGCCAGAGGAAGCTACAGAGAAAGACAAAGAAAAAACAGGAACTCGGGCCGTCCCAGAAACTACCACGGCAGCCAACGAAGAGAACATCAAGAATGCAATTACTGTGGCCTGGAAAACCACCTCATTTACTGCTGCAGCACCAAAAGGCGCCACGAACGAATAAAAAGGAACGAGCAGAGCATGGGAAAGAGAAGGAAGAAAGACCACGGCCAGATGGCAACCGACTTCTTGATGAAAGACACACGGCAGATAAGCAGGACATCAGCCTTGCCTCCACATCCCCACGTTACGATACCAGAAGCACTGGAGACTGGTTCGTGGACAGTGGGGCAACGCAGCACATGTCAGACCAAAAGAGCTGGCTACAGGATTTTGTGCCCGTACCCGACGGCTCATGGTCAGTCAAAGGATTCGGGTCATCCAGCTACCCAGCACGAGGCTACGGCGACGCTCATGTCTGGACGGTGATCGACGACCAGCAGAAACCCGCCATCATAAAGAAAGTGCTGTATATGCCCGGATTGGGAACAAACCTCTTTTCTATAGCAGCCGTGACGGATCTTGGATGGAAGGCGACATTCACCAGCACGCGAGTCCAATTCACCTCAGAAAATGGAGACCCGATCATGGCCGGAGAACGAGTGGGAAGGACGCTCTTACTACTCGACATCAAGCCACGCACCCATATGGAAAGCCAGCAGTCTCTCGCCTTCACATCATACATCTCACCAGGCCTAGCGACATGGCATCGGCGGTTCGCGCACATCAGCCCAAGAACGATCATCAAAATGGCAGCAAGCTGTGTCGTTCAGGGACTGGACCTCACCAGCACCGAAATGCCATCAGAACCATGACCCGGCTGCCAATACGGGAAACACCAACGGTTCTTTCCCCATCGACCGCAAGAGGGCAACCTACTCCGGCCAGCTTATCCACTCCGACATTTGTGGCCCAATGTAGAAAGCCACACCCTGGGGTGCGCTGTACTTTGTACTCTTCATAGACGACGATAGTGGGATGCGGTTTATCCACCTTTTAAGAAAGAAATCCGAAGTTGCCGGAAAATTCATGGAGCTAATCCACACCATCCGAGGAGAGACTGGAAACCTGGTCCGCACCCTAAGGACGGACAACAGAGGCGAATACGGCAGCAACGAACTCCAAAACTGGCTCACTCAAAAAGGAATAAAGCACGAGACTAGTGCACCACACACGTCGCAGCAGGACGGTGTGTCAGAAAGGGAGATACGGACCGTAACAGAAGGAGCCCGCAGCTGCCTCCATGATTGCCAAACCCCGTCAGAACCATGGGGGGAAGCAGTTACCACCGGAACGACCAACCTCATCAAAGAAAGTCGCCTGCCAATCAGCCTGTGGGGGGAAGCGGCCAGGTTCACAGTATACACACTCAACCGTGTCCTAAGCAAGACGTCTCCCGTCACACCATACCAAAGGTGGCACAGCAACCCACCGGACGTGTCAAACCTGAGAACTTTCGGATCCATCGCCTATATCCATATTCCGGACGCCCTGAGGCCAAAGTGGGCCAAGAAGAGTATCCGCTGCATTTTTATCGGCTACTGTGAGACGACGAAAGGGTGGCAATTCTACGACCCATCGACTTGAACCGTGAAGATAAGCAGAGACGTCACGTTTGACGAACACCACCGACTCGTCGACGTGCCAGAAGACCCAACCAATCACATACCAACATTTTAACGACAAGCCCCTGCCTCCCATGCTCAGGAGAAGCCTCTCCCAATATCCGAGCCTAAGGCAACAGCCGAAACTCAACATCCAGGTAAAGTGAGAGACCAAGAGCAAGCCGGAAACACTGCCGAAACACCGACACAGTATGAGACACCAGGAAACCCGGAAGCAGCTCAAGGAGAGCAAGAGACGCAAGTCCGTCGCTCCCTTCGAGGCCGTGTACTCCTGCGAGAATGGAAAGCCTGTCCAGCCAAAAGCTGGCCGTATGCTGGTGGACTATTCATTCCAGACAGCTATGCAGCAGCCATCAATTGCCCGGAAGCAACGCAGTGGGAGGCGGCAATCAAAGAAGAATATCAGTCCTTGATGGAGAATGAGACGTGGTCACTCGTCGAATGCCCTCAGGGAAGATCGCCGATTAAGTCACGCTGGACATTTGACATCAAGCCAGGAATGAAAGGAGAGCCAATCCGCTTCAAGGCCCATTTCTTCGCGAAGGGATTCAGCCATCGGCCCGGATATGACTTCAATGAGACCTACGCTTCCGTAGTGACCCACGATACCCTCCGGCTGCTGATGCTAATCATTGCCGCAAAGGACCAAGAAGTCGTCCAAATGGACATAAAGACCGCGTTCCTTTACGGACAACTAGCGGAGGAAATATATATGGTGCAGCCGGAAGGTTTCGTCACCCCCGGCCAGGAGAACAAGGAGTGCCGCCTGCACAAGTGTATCTACGGCCTGAAACAAGCCTCTCATATATGGGGGGAGCACTTCACAGACTTCATCAAGCAGCAAGGCCTCACCCAAAGCGAAGCAGATCCCCGCATCTTCTCTCGAACCAATGGAGCAGAGAAAACTTTCCTCGTCATCTGGGGTGGATGATGGCATCGTCGCAAGCACAAACAGACAAGTAATCGACGAATTCCTGGCCGCGTTAGGTGGCACATTTCAAATCCGAGCCTACCCATTGGAACGCTTTGTGGGCATTACCATCACCAGAGACAAGAAACAGCAAACCATCCACCTCGGCCAACCGGACTACATTGAGCTCCTCGTCAAGAAGTTCCAGATGACATCATGCTTCCCGAAATCAGTTCCGGCGGACCCGGAAACTCACCTAATTAAGCCGGCAGGGGAGAGCTCAACAGACACCGCCTTTCCCTACCGAGAGGCCGTTGGTTGCCTGCTCTATTTGGTCCTTGTCTCGCGACCGGAAATTTCATTCTCGGTCGGCCAGGTGGCCCGTTTCATCGAGAGACACAACTCATCACACATCAAGGTGGTACGTCACATCATCTCCTACATCCGTGGGACCCCCGGCCACGGCATCTGCTACACTGGATCGTCCAAAAAATTTCCGATCGGATATTCCGATGCCAACTACGTGGGCTGCAACGACACCAGGAAGTCGACGACCGGAAGCATATTTCTTTTCCACGGAGGACCGATAGCATGGTGCAGCCGCCGTCAAAGCTGCGTGGCCACATCCACCACGGAGGCGGAATACGTTGTAGCCAGCGAGACTGCGAAGGAAGCAGTCTGGATACGCCTTATACTACCGGAACACAGCCAGAGCGAGCCAATTGTTATCAAGTGCGATAACCAGAGCGCCATCCAACTGACACGCCCTCCCGTCCAGCGACAGAAGACGAAACACATCGACGTGAGGAACTATTTCATCCACCTCCAACAAGAAGTCGGCGAGATGGAAACCAGTACGTCAGCACGGCCAATCAACTAGCCGACATCTTGACCAAGCCGCTGCCGGGCCCGCGCTTTAGTTTGATCCGGAACGCCCTGGGCATTAGGCCAATTTAATCATTTGTCTCCTTTCTGAAAATACACTGTGTCCGTTTGAGGGGGGGGGGGGTGTAGGATATCGTGCACAACTGCGCAATACCTATCTCTCAACCACCCACTGTGTATAATCTGGCAACACTGTGATTATCTGGCTAGCGCCGTCGTCTGCTCTTCTATCTGTCTGTCTTTTTCCACGTTAACCTACTGCTTACTGTCTACCTCGTGTGAAGAAAATTAGAATAGAAGCTGATTTCATAATTGAACTGAATGTATCTCATTGAAGATTAACCCAACAGGTAAGAGTTATATTATCTATGCCTTCATGGGTTCCGCCGACAAGGCGATCTCCTGTTGGGTACCTATTGGTGCGATCAATATCGTGCGAGTTTCATATTCTACGTCTATGATCTCTTACAAGAGTTTAACAAACCCAAATTATTTATAGTGCAAGATCATAGCTAGGCAGGAAATGTAGTGGCTGAGAACAGCGTTGATGAGTGTTCTTCAAACAATCCATCAAACTCAACACAGATAGAAGGTAACAGAATAAAGAATAGATGTAATGCAGTTGTAAGAAACCAAAAAATTTGTTAACAGCCGAAGTTGATTTCCCTACGCACGTTGCTGCTGCTGAAGACTTCTTTCATGACAAATTTCCAAAATATTCTGACTGGTCATCAGAGTTAAAACTTGATATGAACCCCGAAGGTATCAGAGAACAAATAGGATGTTATACAGTTTAAGAAATATAATTTATTTCCAGGTTCAGATGATAATGAACATGATAAACAAAGTTACTCATCAACAGTTGATGACATGAGATCTATATCTGAAACGACGTCTAAAGATGAGCCTATGAACGATTCAGGTACTGAAAATCTCTCAGAAAAACCAAAACCAAAGAGAAAACAAAAAGTAGAAGGTATCAAAGGTGAAATACGTTCTAAGAAGAAAAACCGTAAGGTGAGGTTGTTAGCTCATTACCTGATGATTGAGAACAAAAAACTGAAACGTGATAACATGAAACAAAAGAAAAAATTGCATAGCTCCAAAATGGTCAAAAAGAAGTTGAAAGATAAATTAAAAGCAGTCAAGTCCGTGAAAATCGCGGCCCAAAATATTAATCGGGGGATGAAAGAGCTAAATTCTTCGGCCAAAATACTATTTGAAAACGAAATGATTAATGGTAGAAGAAACCCTAAAACCCGAAGTTACACAGGAGTTATAAAAAACTTATCCTTCAGATTGAGCTACTACAGTAATTCAGCTTACAACTTTCTGTTATCAAAGAATCCTGGTGAAGATGGACTGTCTCTACCTGCTTCAAGATCAATTAGAAGTTACCTGTACCCAATTGAATATAGACCAGATCACCTATTTTAAGTTTTAAAAAAAATTAAGAAAATATTGCAGCAAAGAAGCATGGAAACCGTTTTTCTTTAAATCTTGATGAAATGGCAGTGCGTCGCGCTCTCGGTATGAACCGTAAAAGGACATCCTACGTGGGCTTATGCTTTTTAGTGTGAGGAGAAGGCGACGAAGAAAATTACGCACAGAAATGTCTGGTGTTTCTCATCGTTTGTCTGGATGGAAGTGGAACTAGATACATCGTGAGCTATTGGTTCACCGACAGTGAAGCAGGATCTACTGTCAGTAAGCGTGTAACTGAAGGTCTAACACTCACACACGAACACGGAATCGAAATCCGTGGAATAGTATTCGATGGTCTTCCAGCTAATGTAACGAAGCCATCAAAATATATATACCTTTGCAAGATACCCACAATATGATCTATTTGCTTATGCTTATTTTATATTCATATTATATTCTTATTCACTATTATAAACGTACTTGTTAGTTGCTTCATGTGCAACCATGTTGACCTAGATAAGACTTCCGGGTTCTGACTCACGCCGGAGACGCACCTACGCGTCACGAACATCACGCCACACGCGAAGATGCGACGTTTCATGGTGAACCCACTTTCTGACAAGAGTCAGACAAGTATCAGCTTGCAAGACGTTCAGTCGCCTTTGGCTTGAATTGTCACTCTTGAACAGTAGACTTTTATCTTGATGTGTTAGCTTATTCATTTTAATCCATTAGTTATTCCTCCAACTTATTTTGTTCTTCTTTCCTCTCCAAGCATCTTGTGTATTCGAATTATCTTCTCAACACGTACAGTATCCTCCACAAAAAAGAGGCACCCCCCCGGTAGCCCAAAAAATAAAAATTCCTTGTGAGCGCTAGATGGCATTGTTTTTCATTGCACAATACAAACAAAAAAAGCATGCAATTTTTTTTTTGTTTTGACTGCAAATTCGAGACGGTTGCCATGATTTCAATATTTGTTGCTGCGAGCAAAATATGAAAAACGGAGAATTTGAGAAAAAAGTCGGGGAAAGGCTAACCTCTGAATTGTTACCTTTCCCCCAACCCGACTTTTTTCTCAAGTTTTCCGTTTTCCATATTTTCTCGCAACATGAAAACTTATTGGAAACCATGGCAACCCTTTTAAGCTGTGTGATTTCAAAAATGAAAAGCTATTGTTTAAGTGACAGACTATTTCAGACTAGAAATAAGTAAAGGTGACTAGAAAAAGTGACTAGGAAAATTGACTAGAATAAGTGACTAGAAAAATTGACTAGAAAAATTGACTAGAAAAAGTGACTAGGAAAATTGACTAGAAAAAGTGACTAGAAAAAGTGATTAGAATAGCGGTGCTTCTTTAAAATGTATCGTGCAAATCAACCAAAAAACCTAAGTGAAGCACAGCGTGGTGAAATAATTGGTTTGACTAGAGCCGGGCATTCCCAAGCGCAAATCGCTAATTTAGTTGGTTGCTCAAGATCAACCTTCCAAAGGTGGCAAAATCGTTTTTCTGAAGAAGAAAATGTCAAAAGAAAAAGAGGGACGAGCTTAAAGAAAAAAACCACACTCCAGCAAGATAACGCAATAGTGCGTTTTGCCTCTGCTAACCCTATTGTTAAGGCTAGTGTTATTGCAGGTTAGGGTAGCGTCATTTTTTTTTTTTTTGCTTCATCAGACCAATTTTTTCTGCTTAGATTCCCTCGCAATACCTGTAAGTTCCCAAACGATAAGTCGTCGTCTAAGAAATCTTGGCATTATTGCTTGCGTGGCCGCAAAAAAGTGCGATCTTACGCAGCGCAACGCGGAAAATCGTTTGAATTTTGTGGCGGAGTTTATTAATAAGGACCCTGTGTATTGGTCAAAAGTAGTTTTCTCTGATGAAAAAACTTTCGGATATTATTATTATTAAGATTACGTTACGGTAATGTTATCCTAAAAAATTTCACTATTCCAAAAAGGTCTGACGAATGCGGTAGAGTGTTTGTCTACCGGAAAAAGGGCACGAGATTTCAACGGGAGCATATCCAGACAATTAATAGAAGTGGGCGCAAGACAATGCCTGTTTGGGGCTATTTTTCTGCCGCTGGGTCTTGCCCACTAATTCCGATAGAAGGCAGATTTACGAAAGAAAAATATCTTGAGATCCTAGAGAACAATTTCCTGCCCTGGATCAATGAAACTTATGGGCCGGAAGAAACCATCCCTTTCATTCAAGACAATTCCCTTTTCCATACAGCAAGGGTAATAAAAGCTTGGTTTGCTGCCCATCCAAGGATCGAGGTTCTCCCGTGGCCTGCCCGCTCGCCCGATTTAATTCCCATTGAAAACGTGTGGGGGGATATTGTGCGTGAATTCGACGCGAAACATTCCCGAAACAAAGAAAAAATTTTTGCCCATGCACAGACCGCTTGGCAAAATCTTACTGATAATCACGCTTATCGTGAAAAACTAGCGCTTTCAATGACCAAAAGACTTCAATTATGCATTGAAGCTAACGGCTGGTGAACGAAATATTAAACTAATTTCATTTATCAGTTGGTTTAAATTGAATAAATTCTCTTTTCAAAAAAAATTTTGTTGCATTCTTTTCTTAGATTTATTTTCCAAATGCTATAATTTTATTCGTCTGTCACCAATAAGTTTTCATGTTACGAGCAAAATATGAAAAACGGAAAACTTGAGAAAACAGTCGGATTGGGGGAAAGGTAACAATTCAGAGGATAGCCTTTCCCCGACTTTTTTCTCAAATTCTCCGTTTTTCATATTTTGCTCGCAGCAAAAAATATTGAAATCATGGCAACCGTCTCGCATTTGCAGTCAAAACAAACAAAAAAAAATTGCATGCTTTTTTTGTTTGTATTGTGCAATGAAAAACAATGCCATCTAGCGCTCACAAGGAATTTTTATTTTTTGAGCTACCGGGGGGGTTCCTTTTTGTGGAGGATACTGTACTCCAAATACTATACGTGTCGGCAAGTAGTATTGTTCCCCGTTTTCCTCCTATTATTCCCTCACGCTTGTACGCCCGCGCTACCACGGTAAAATCAAATTACTTTGTCTCGAATATCACGCTCAGTTTCCCTATTGGACTCGCTTTCATGTATCCTTACCCGTTTTGTAAACCTTTTGCCTCAGCTTAGTAATACATTATCATCATTGTGGGTAAATACGCCTCTGAGTTTATTTACACAACAAATTGTCTTAATTCGTAAAGCCATTCACCCGAGAGGGAGAATGCTTTACATAATGGTGGCAGCGATTTTTCGAACTCAACCACAATGATTGATGGTGTTATTACTGGCGGCCCTAAACTTTTGCGTTCTCCTATAATAAAACCCATTGTCCCCAAAACCACTGCTATCCCAGATAAATTTCAAGGAGGTAAAGCGTCGGAGAAAACAATTGAGGCTGTTAAAAAATCTGCGTCACCCATTTTTAAACCCAAAGAAAATCAAAATGACGCGCAGTTAAAGAAACTTAGAACGAATGTGGCGTATGTGGCTGTCCCAGGGTTAGATAACATTAACTCTAGAAAACCCCGCGCTAAGAAGATTACTAAGGTAACATCCGTGTCACAATCAACTTCCCTTTTAGCTAAGTTTACGTCAAAATTTTCACCCGTTAATCCTACTCCCAAATCTACGTCAAAAACCAGCTTTCTCTCGAGCACAATTTTAAGTTTTTTCAAGAGGAAGAACACAAATAATGGAAAAACAGTTGACACTGAGTCTTCACCACCTATACCACGAGATCACGAAGAATAAGGAGAAGATTTTCCAGATTCAGACGAGCAGGTTGCCATTCCTAATACTAGCCATCAGGAGCCTGAAGGAGAGAGAAGCGGATTTCCAGTCGAACGACCCGAAGATCCGGACCCAACTAATCTGGTTGCTAAAGGACATCCAATTGACATATCTTTATCTGAACAACCGGCAGATAACGGAGTGGAAGAAACCAACGTCTCTTCTGAAATATTTGACGGCGATTCTAGAGGTGAAACTCACCATACGGGCGAAGAAGACGAAGAAAACGGAACAGCAGGCGTCCGAACTAACGGCAATTTTCACGACATATGCGAGGCAGTTTCTGACCTTCCTCTTCGGACAGATTTACAACATCAACGACTTAAGGAAACTAACTCAAACGAAAAACAAGATCGTTTGTGCTATATTTCCGAATGTGCGGATCACGGGAAGCGACGTAAGAGAACTTACCTCCCACCTAATTCTGGAACTGAAAGAGTTTTCATTCCATTTGGAACATCTACTACTAACCCACCAACAAACGTTTCTGGCGGAAATTCACAACCTTGTCCTATACCTAAAAAACCTTCAGTTACTTACGCTATTGGAACCACTGACCCCAGAGATAAAATCACTTCTGACAAAACTGGACAACTTCCCAGCAGTCATCAGACCAAACAACGTGCAGTTGACGGAGAACATCAAACAAACGCTAAGCCAAACCAAAACAAACTTGAGACAGTTGTTACCATTGAATACCTCAAGCCGACCGAACCAAGCACTACAGCAGTCGAGACCCAGACGACGTCCGAGGCCATCACGAAACAGAGACTAACGTCACATCCAGCAATAACTCAATCGGTACCCAAATCGACAACACCCGTTCTTGGAACAACAGTCGTATCAGCCACAAAAAATTTTTTGGAATCTGGAACAATTCCAGTGAGCATTCCAGAACTCGTTCAGAATCCGCAAAAGAGAAATTTAACCTCCCAATTTCCAAATCCAAATAGCAAAATGACATACTCTCTTTCCCACACTTGAGCAGCTACTGTTAAAGATCTGGATGATTTCCAAAACAATCAACATACATTCTCTCGTTTGCAATTACTTCCTTCTTTTTCTGCAAGCCCAATTAACCGTTTTGACTCTTGGCTGGAATCTTTTGAAAGTATTGTAGATGGATCTGGATGGTCAAACGAAAAAATAATTCAGATGTTACGTGCAAAATTTACTGATCGAGCATTTTCAGTTATCCAAGCCCTTTTAAAAGAAAATCCAGACGACTATGCTTCCATTAAGGAATCCTTGCTTGATCACTTTCATGGTGATGAAAATGCTGATTTATATCTTAAAAAGTTTAATAGAGCAAAACGTAAGCCAGGAGAGAAAATGATAGGCGGTGAAATAGGACCAAAACAAAATAGGACTGGAGTAATATGACTGGAAATTTTCAGTCCTATTTCTCCTGTTTAGGACTGGGAGAATTAGGACTTCTTTTTAAACACATTTTGAACACTCCTATTTCTCCTTTGACCAGTCCTATTTCTCATTGGATAAAAGGCTATTTCGCTTGACTTTATCTTACATCTTCAAGGACAATGAGCCTCCAAACTGGTAGCCAAAATGGGGATGGTAAGAGGGCAAAATGGTAGAAGAGCGTTGGCCTTATATGCCTATGCCCTTGAAAATGACCGTTGACAAAATTACAACGCTTACTTCGCTTACATGCTAAGAATTCCTTATCCTATTTAATTTTTTTTGCAGAATATTAACCTTCATTTTTGACTGAATACAGTTCATTTAACAAATAATTCAATTTAATAAATCTAAATGATGTTAAACTTTTTCTATTGTAAATTTTTCGTACATCTTGCAACACAGAGGGGGATGCGGGGGGATGATTCGTATCTTGGAATCTCAGCCCCTTTGTTGAATCATCCCCCTCCCTAGAAGGGTGAGGACCACACCCATCGTAGCCCCTCTATGATGCAAGTCGTAAGAAGAATAAATAACAACCAAAGTAAAATCGCTCTCACATTTATGAAATGATTAATTTTTTGATAAATGAACTATATATTGTAAAAAAATTCGGTTAAAGTACTGAAAAAATTTTTTTTTTATCATAACGAGTTTAAAAGCAGCAAGTGAATTAAGCGCTGAAATTTTATCAACGTTAATTTTCAATGACAGAAGGATATAAGCCAACCCGCTTTTAAATCTAACATTTCCCCTCCCATCTTACCTACCGGTTTGGAGGCTAATTGTCCAGAAATATGAATGTGTAGGCAAAAAAATAGGCCTAACCCTAAGGAGAAATAAGACTGGTTAAAGGAGAAATAGGACTGTTCAAAATGTGTTTAAAAATCAGTCCTATTTCTCTCAGTCCTACTTCTACAGGAGAAATAGGACTGGAAATTATCAATCCTATTTCGTTTCGGTCCTATTTCACCGGCTACCTGATTGGTTGGTGGTAGGTTGGTGGATTTAGGGACCCTTCTGTGCCGCGGGTTTTCGTTTTTGGGTGAAATTTTATTACAGTTGGATTCTCCATGTAAAACTGTATGGAATAGGGTATTTTTTGTGATGAAAGGTTGGTTTGTTAATTTTTAATTTTTGTTTGTTTAAAAACGACGAGTGTGGCTGTCGTTTGTCATTTGTTTTTGATGCTGTCATGGAGAGAAGTGGAAAACGTCAGGTTTTTCGGTTATTCTATTCGATCAGCGTTTTTAAATTAGATGGAAAATAAAATAAATTCAACAAAAATTCAGAAAACTTCTGACCTAGAGAGAGGGTAAATGGCGAGCGAAGCGAGAGGTCGCATTTTCAACTTGGCAACCCACCGACGGTTCAGCCCACGCAGCCCCACATAAATCTAGACCGACACCCAGTGACGTTTTTTATATATTACCTTATTCCAGTTCTTTGAATACAGCTTCGCTAGCAGCGATTTATAGGATCTCTCTTACTTTTGCGACAGAAACTGCATAAAGTCTGACTTGTACGTTCCAACGGAAGATTTGTCTCGGATGTTGATTTTAGATAGATGCAGCTTCATATTTTTCCACGCATGAATCCAACAGCGGAACATTGGAATGTTGGACCAGGTTCGGAAAACAGCATTTGTAATACCTTTTTCTGCATCAGTCACAATTATCACTTTGCTTGATTCAGATATCTGTGGAATTAGTTCTGCTATTCGCGAAAAGAAAAATTAGTGAATACACGATTGTCGCCCATTTCGAACGTTGTATCATATGACAGGCACATTGTTGGTAATTCATTCCGGTCAATAATTTCTTGAAAATCTGAGAGTGTTTCTAAAGATAAATTTATTCGTTAACTTCGGAAGTTATTAAAAGAGAGTAGTACACTTATCTTTTCTAAAGCAGGTAACGATTTGATGTGGAGTTATGGTAATGGGGATAAATTCCGTTTCATAGGCAATCTCGATTAGGTGATAAATTTGGTCATCAGTTAAATGCGCTTTGACGCGTGCTGAATGTACAGCATTTAGCACTTTTTTAAAATCTTGCAGTACATCAATATTTTGTCGCTGGTCGTCCACATTTTTCTCCGCAGCCTCCAACAACTTTTTTGAGTAAAACTTTTTCGGACGTTGTTCCTTTTCCAATTTTAGTTTTTGCAGTTCTGAGTCTTTGGTTCGAGTAAATGCCGTAGTCTTTTTTTAGTTTCCGTGGGGAAACATTTGGGCATCGGATTCGTCACCAAAATATCGTATTAGCACTCGACGGGGGAATTTGGAGCACTCTATTGCGCGTCTTTGAAACGAGTCAATTGAAACGTTTTCTTTCTTTATCTGTGATTTAAAGAATATTTCTTGCACGGTAATCCTGACTTACTGGTAACACTGAGTGTGGCAACTTGAATCCAACAATAACCGTCACTTCGCCAATCTGTTTTGTTTAACAAGTCTGGTGACCATTCAAATATATATTCAAAACCCCCTTTTGGTAAAACAGGTACTTCGGTATGAATCGGAACACCTGATTCTGGTTCAAACAACTTCAACATATCTTACAAGTTTTCCTTACTTGAGATCCTACTAGTATTAGCCATTATTTCACCAATAACAAAAGGTCACAAGTTTGCAAAAAAAAAACACCAAACAAGACCACACACGAGAACGTAGTGCGTTTTAATATTTAAAACGTTTTAACGTTCCATATACGAGAGCAAAATCACTAGCTCACGAATCAGAAAATCATGATGTCACACACAAACAACAAGGCATATATTCGACGAACTGTAAGCAATATCTGCTCGACTGAGTCCTCGCGTGGTCCACTGTTTCCCCTTCTCTAAAACATCTGTCTCTCTAGGGGATTACCATCTCATCTCCCCCAAAATAAAAAAACACATTTTTAGAAAACGAACCCTTCGAAGTAATAGCTCAAATTGATAGATTCCTTATTTTATTTATCATTTCTTACATTTTCAAACAAGTATAGGCAAACAACTATAATATTAAGTAACAGACCACATTTTCTCACAAAAATTCAAATATGAAAGTTAAACTCCATAGAAAATTTTGTGGAAGGTCATCTTCTATATTTTAGACGAAACCCAATAGCCTAAAATCTGGAATGTCCATACTTGAATTCCATAGTTTTCTTTGGACTTCCATATTTTATACTTCCATTATGGAAGTTCCAATTCCAGAGTTTAGTAACACCTTTTCTACGCTAATACCTTTTAAACACTCGTAGTACGTGTTTTGGCGAGCCATTGGAGTGAAATTGGATATCGCAACGCAGCCAAAGTCCGGCAGCAGCAAGGCTTTCGTACTCCAAGGTAGGAGGCAGTTCCCTGGCATCCGTGGTGGCCACGAGGAACAAATCTTTGATAAAAAAATCGTCTTTTTCCTCCTTGGAAGCTGAACAAGAAAACTTTAATCGTGCTTTATACTGCTCAGTATTCACTTTACACAATGAAAACAAACTTGTACCTTTTGGTGGGACAGGAGTTTTGTTGAATTTTCTCATCAAGGTTTTCATTTCACTTTTCGGCGATGTAAAGTAATGGCGTCTGCGGTCAAACTTCTTTTTCGATTTTCTGTTGGAGCTGTCACTCTCTGATGAATCTGACGATTGTGACGTCGACGGGGTAAAAGACGATTCATAATGACTATGGCGACAGGTAGCAGTCTTTTTCCTTTTCTTCTTGTTTTTCTTGATTTTCCTGAACTGCGGCTTCTTCAGCGCCTTCCCTTTAGCTGCAGTCAGACTCTTTTCCTTTCCGCCATAAGAAAAATCAGTAGTAGACTCAGTGGACGATGGCAGGATCAAAGTTGCCTTTTCCAGTTGGTCAGAGTGTAATTCTTTGATCGGAACGCCGGCCTTAGCGGAAGGGCCCACGGTTAGTGCCTGCGGCACTTTAGCTTGGCATGTTGATAACTTTACGTGATCAATTAGGGCCATAAAGTCGTAATCCGTACGAATGTTTAAGTCAACTTGTGCACGACCTCCACTAATGAAGGTAACACTTCGACACAGCGGGCACTTGATGGATGAGTCTAGTACATCATCTACCAGATTCTGAATTCAAAATATTTGTTATTCCGAATTTTTTTTTTTAAGTTCACGCCCTATGATGCAAACTATGAGGTCACAAATGGGGCGGATAAAGTTCAACAACCCCGTCAACTAGACTTAATCTATTCCGTAAACCTTTATTACTAATAAAAAGTGAAACATCTTATCGGATTATATCATTGATATCTAGTTCTAATTAAATTTGACAACACCTATTCGTTTTAGGACACTAGAAATTTTTTTCTTCTT
The DNA here is from genome assembly GCF_020631705.1 of Daphnia magna. Classification (NCBI taxonomy): domain Eukaryota; kingdom Metazoa; phylum Arthropoda; class Branchiopoda; order Diplostraca; family Daphniidae; genus Daphnia; species Daphnia magna. Next base: position 4,958,635 of record NC_059191.1, read on the forward strand.
CAAATGTCTTCATAATGCACTGCGGCATACATACAAATTAAGAAAAAATAGGAACACGAAAATGGGAAAAACTTGAATGTATTGTAACAGTATGTTGTATTGACGGTTCACAAGACTAAGACTGCCTGCTGATACACGACCACGGGGGACTATATATGGGGGGGGGGAACACTGACGTCACACGTCCGGTAGCATTGCATACTGGATCACATAACGTGGTCATTGACCACGTGACATCCCCCCTCTAGCTGCATTCGTCCCCGAATGCATTACTTAAAAAACAAACATTACAAAAAAGATATACCGAAAGAAAACCGGGAACATTGGTACATGATATAGGCCACATGACACCCCCAAAAAAAAACATCATCCTTTTTTTTCGGCGGTACTCTATCGCCGCGCACGTCGCTTCTTAGCTTCTTCTTCTACGAACTCCTCCACTATCCGTAGGCGTTCCCGAAGGTCGGCCCTATTAACGTCTCCTTTTCTCCCGCGGCACCACTGGATGCTGAACACAGCCACACTGGCCATAAACAACGCTGCTCCCACACCCCATAGCTCGAATGGGTATGTATGATGTTCCGCCGCTCGTTTTTCCCTCTCCGAGTCGTCTACTGAGTCGTCTACCGACCGCAGTTGAGTAGGTGGGAAAAGTTCTCCCATCCGCGGTCCTAGTAGTCCTAGCAGAAGGAGAAGAGCCCCCACTGCCACCTGCGGCATTTGTCCGTATCGTACCGGTGGCATCCGGACTCGTGTCGATCGACGCACCTGATCGTCCACCCCCAGCCAAAAATCTGAGACAATTAATTGTACAAGTTTACAATGAATCGCATACTAGTATAATTAATGATATATTAGCCTGATTTTATCATACTAGTTTGTATTAAGTATGATCATAAAGTAACAATATGCAATTTAATACATGCTTTTAAAACAGAAGCAATTAATTATGCTAGTTTTCAATAAATCGCATACTATCAAAATTAATTATTTGTTACTTTAAAAACTGGTAATAAAATGTGATAAAAAAGTAATATTATGCAGTTTGATACAAGGCGGAGGCAATTATTGCTTAATGTATATATTATTAGAAGTCAATTATTATGAGTTATATTATAGTTTTCAATAGATTGTGTTTCACACCGATGAAACAAAAGTTAACATAGTGCATAGATGTGATTAGTGCGTAAAATTTCGGAAAATTATTATATGACTGTTAAAAAGGATATAATTCTTTCGGGGTTAGCAACCCAGGAATAATGAGAAAAAGCAAAATTTTTACATTTTCCCAAATTTTTGGGGGTGTTTATACCATTCATTATATTATCAAATAATATCCCATAATTTTTATGGACTTGTGAACGCCTGAACCGAATAAACGAGATTATACCCCGAATATTTTATGGACTTGGAAAGTTGGGAAGAACCAATTTTTCAGGGTATTTTTATTTTGTTTAGCCACTTCTATTCCAAGTATCCGCATAAATACGAAAGTTTAACTTTATAATGTCGATTTATCTGTTTCAAATTATTATGTTAATTCAATTAAGTTAAGTTATCATTATAAATTTCACAAAATCAATTTTTATGAATCGTTGATGTTCGAAAACCAAATTCTATCACGTAAAATCAAATGTTTCCAAATATTAAAAAAATCTCCAAAATTTTTCTATCACCTAAAGCACTTGAATCGAATTTGGATAGATATTTCTTGAGTCAATTACTATCGAAGGTGGCACAGTTTGTAGCACGTACGGCTACCGATATATAGTTCCGTAGTTCGATACGCATTGAGTACAATTCTTCCATGTTTCAATTTATTATTTTACTTATGCTAGTATACCACAAGTGGGACACAATTCATTATTCTTTTTATCTAAAAATTATATTTTAGACTTTAGTATGATTCAATACATAATTTATATCGTCCTAAAGTGTGCCAATATAAACACAATATTAAAACATGCATTTAATTGTGTCGGATTTTTTCCTGGGCCCTTTCATTTCGAGCTTCTTGCACCTCCTCGTCCAGGGGTATAGTCTCTCTAGTTTCAGCCTCTCGGTCACGGATGTCCTTTCCCCTGGTCTCTATTGTCTGCCCTGCTTCCGTACACAGTCCTAGTTGGTCTCCGGGCCACGAAAAATAGTCGCCATATTCCACTAACACTTCTCGGATCTTTTCTCTGTCGGTCGGCATTAATCCTTCTCCAATCCTGCTGTCAAATTTGTGCTCCCGACGCGCTTTCTTCCCTCCCTCTGCTGTCGCGACGGCTACTGGCGTGCTCGTGCGAAAAATATAGCTAGCCGTCCCCTCCACTTACTAGCGACAACCGTGTAATTCTTAAGCATAATGAAAAACAGCTAGCTACAAGGAGAATCCTAACAATTTGAGTTTATCCCATAAAGAAACAAGGTAACAACTAGGTTGCGGGTAGCTCGAAGAAAAAACTCTTACCGATTTTTACTCGTCGAATGGTTGTTTATCGACACTGATGCATTAGCTTTCAGAAAACCCCTATGTTGTGCGCATTGAACTACCTTGCACATTTTAGCTACAGAAAATAGTTGTTCGTGACTTGTATATGAACAACATATGTATAACTACCATGTTAATTACATAAAATTTTCTTGCTCTTTTCTTGTTCGTATTTTTTCCATAACCAATATTTAATTAATAACCATTCATAGAATTATTATTAACCGTGGTTTGAAGAATTAATATAACATAAAACCCATTCCCAAAATGAAGATATTTTAATTCAGATTTTTACTTTTTATTGTATTTAATGCTCGCAAGTATACATAAGATTAAACATTCAGTATTAGCAAACAGGTTTAAGATCCAAATTAATCACTTTCAAAGTGATTTACCAATGCGGTAATTAGATAAGTATCTGTTAACACATTATTCATCGCCAAAACACATGCTTTCATTAATTTAATTAAATTCAGTACAAAATCATTTTTTAAAAAAGATCACAATTTTTATTCATCACTAATCACGATTTTCTATTTTGTCTGCTATACAAGCTTGTCATATTGTTTTCCCCAGCAATAAGTCTTATTATTACAAACAATACGTAAATTTTCACATCAAAATTTCACAGAAATTTATTTAATGTTTTTAATATAGTTTATTCTGAATTCACTTTTATCAAAATTAAAGTTATGAATTTTTCCCATTTGTTATATTAAATGCAACCTTGTGGCAGCAGAAAATAGCGCCAAAAAACTCTCATCACATATTAAAGTCTGCTAAGTTTTGGCCTATGCGAGGTATGTATATGGTTCATCTTCGGTATTTTTTTTTATAATTTGATGTTTATCAGCATTTTACTCATTATTGTCAAAAATTGTTGCTCTTGATCGAGAAAGGTAATTCAAGGCGTCATTATATTGGCAATTATTAGTCAAGAACACTGTGTAATGTTTTATTTCTTAGAAATGGAGAAATCGTCAAAGCATGCTTCACTTCCATTGGTTTTCTTCGAATTCTCAGATAATTTTAATAACTTTGTTTTTGGTGTTGGAACACTAAGTTCCATTTTTAAACCTCCCCTTCCAGACAGTTTGAGTGAAAGTGTTCTTGTGGTGCATTCTTGGATCTCAGACAACGAACAACTCACTATTTGGTATAAAACTTCTACCTTTTTATCCATTAAGAGATGTTCAAACTTTTTTACTTATCGTTTTAGGTGGCACAAAAGAACTAAGAACAATTGGAATGACAAAATCTATGGAAGTAATTCAACTGAGGGGCCGGATGATGAATTTAGATCTAATCGACCACTCATGTTATCTGGTAAGTTCAAAGTCTTGTTCGTCCTTGTATCCCTGGTATTTTTTTGGACTATTATTACTGTGTCATTAATTCTAATTTCAACTAACTGTCATTTATCATCTTCCACAGCTTTTGGTCTGATTGTAAACTTGATTTATTTATTATTCCAGTTTCGGCGTTTTAATAACCTGCCTCTTTTTTATAACCGTTAGCTTTTATTGTTCGTCGTTGATATTATGTATACTGCCTCCGGCGTCTCTACTTACGGCTAATTTTCTTTGTGACTTATTTAATTAAGTCATATATGAAAGAGTTTTTGTATGCGCAATAACAAACTCATGTGCAATAAACAGAAATAAAAATGAATCTTTATTTTCGATTAGTGATTTTTTATCATTATTAATTAACTGTTCTATGTAGGTTAAAATTAAGTATTTTAAATGCTGTTGTTTAGCTAGCTTAAAAGTAGGTTTTTTCATAAAACCAAGAAACTAGCTTTATTATTAAATACTCGATTTCACCAAGTAAAAATCTTGCTCGTAGGGGTGCAAAGCTAGCACGCAAAAAACATGCTATTGCCACTTGACACCAACCTTTTTTACCAACTAGCTACTAGCTAGTTTTTAACTACATTTTTCGCACGGGTGTCTCCCTCCTTGATTTCGGTCACTCGCTCGATTATTCCTAACACCGTCCCCTCTTCGATCCATTGTTTGTGGTCCGATAAGTGGGTTATCGCCATCTGTCCGATTGTTCCCACGCCGCTAACTAGTACCCTACCCGTCGACACCCTTTTCGTCGTCTGCAATGCTTGGGATGGTTCCACCAGTGCACCTTCGCCAAACCCATTCAAATCTAGTGGTTGAGTTGCGACCACTTTCCTCGATCGGGGTGGGACCCCGCATCCATTCTGGACTACTAGTTTCGGTGCTTCCTCCGTCATCTCTTCCACCGGTGCTCCCATGGCAGTGTCTCCAATGAAGATCTCCGGTAGCGCCCCAATCTTCATCCGCGTTCCAAGTTTTTCCAACATGTCCTTCCCCAGAAGTAAGTCGATGTCGCCGTCCAGAACCAAAGCCTCCCCCTCGACGGTCATCCTCCCATCTGATACTGACAGCATTGCGGCTCCTCCCGGTTGAATCTCCTTGCCGTCAACTGATACTAGACGATTTGCGCGTCATGGTGTCACTGTTATCCCTAGTTCACTTACTAATTTGGGCGAACACACGGACACTCCCGCCCCTGTATCTATCACGGCAGCCACCCGTTTTCTCCAGCACCACACATCCAGTACTACCATCCTCTGGATGTTGATTTTCAGAATTGGCCATGCTAGCACCTCCGGGTCTACATGCTGTGTCCCTACTAGACCAATTACTTGCCTACCCTCTCCAGCGAATCGCACCTGCCGTTGCTGTTGTGGTGCCCCTCCTTCTCGCTGGGAGCTCGGGCAGTCACGACGTATGTGTCCTATTCCTTCACACCCGTAGCATACGACCTGTCCGTCCGGCGTCCGACCCCTCAGGCCTCCCTGACCGTTTGTTCTTGTTGGACACTCTCTCCCGATGTGTCCCTCCGTCTTACATCTGCTGCAGATAGGTTCCCCATCCGAAGTCCATTTCAGTATCGATCGGTTATCCGACCGATACTGTTGATTCTCCGCTCTTTCTCCTTGCTGTGCGGCTGGCCCTGATGCGTTCTTTAATGCAACGGCTCCCATCAGTCCCTCTAGCAATTTTTCTATTCGATCCATTCTCTCACTTCCCACCGTTGGTGTTTGTTTTCTGACCACGCCCATCGCCCATTCCTCGTGTCTTGCTCGGGAAGTCATTTCCTGATACCGCTTAATTTCTTGAAGGAATTCGTCACATGAGTTGAGTTTCAAACTCCAGAGTTTCTCTAGTAAACTTGGCTTGAGTCCTCTCCATAGGTGCGCCAATTTCGTAGCTTCGGACATAATCGGGTCTACTCTGCGGCATAAATCCAGGAATTCGTAAAAATACTCGATCGTGGATTCCTCGATTCCTTGTTTGCGTTCTCTCATTTTCGCTTCATTGAATCGATTCTGATTGACTGGCTTGAATTGCTCCAACAGCTGTGTTTTAACTCCTGGTACAATTGGCGGTCCTGCAACATCCTCTTATTCGGCTGCTAGTTGTTCCGTGGCCTCTTTGTATGAGTACCACTTCTGCGCTGCCCCGGAAAGCGACAGCTCCACGTGGTCGCGAAGTTCTTCATCTCCCCATCGATTATATCTCCCGATTCTTTCGTATCGATGCATCCACTGCACGACGTCTTCCCCCTCCTTCCCCCCAAAGGTGGGTAGGGATTGGAATTTTATCTGTGCGGCCATCGCGTGCCTTGCGCCCACTTGCTGTTGAGCTGCTCTGAATCCCCGGATGTAGCTACTGAAATTCGATGATCTTCTTCTCAAATCCGTGAAATCCCACTCTGGCTGCTCTTCTCCGTGTTCTCCCGATCCTTCTTCCTCTTCGGCGTCCTCCCACCGCTCAGTTTCCTCCTCACTGAATGTGAGATGATACTCCTGCCGAACGGATGCCGGTCGCTGCTCCTGTTGGGGTTCGTTAGCCCCGTCCTCTATTTCTCCTCGCTCTTCCGTTCCGCTTTCCCTCAACTACCCCGTGCCACGAACCGTCCCCGAGCGTCTCGGATTCTCTCCCCCGCTCCTTACGTCCTCCTCTCCTATCATCTACTTCCCGCAATCCTCGCACCGCCTGTTTCTTGCCGAACTCTTCGGCTCCCGGTTCACTTCTCCGCTTCTTGCCAACAACTTTGGCTCACGGTTCACTTCTCCGATTCTTGCCGAAAACTTCGGCTCACGGTTCACTGCCCCGATTCTTGCCGAACACTTCGGCTCACGGTCACTTCTCCGCTTCTTGCCGAACTGTTCGGCTCACGGTTCACTACCCCGATTCTTGCCGAACTCTTCGGCTCACGGTTCACTGCCCCGATTCTTGCCGACCACTTCGGCTCACGGTTTCCGCTATCCACGTTCCCTCGATGTACCCGTCTGCCCCGCCTTAGCCCTTTTCACCGTTTTCCCCCCGGCGTCTCTCCTTCGTTATGCTTCCCCCGATTGCCCTACGGTCGGAGCCGTGACCCCGTACCCCAACAATTTAAGGTGCTAAAACCAGTTGGGTCGTCGACTCTCAGGGGTCCCTGACAGCCACCGCCTCCGCAGCACAGAATCGAAGAGAAACACAACCACAAAAGAGACTTACCGGAGGTTCTGCATCTCCACAATGTAACAGTATGTTGTATTGATGGTTCACAAGACTAAGACTGCCTGCTGATACACGACCACGGGGGACTATATATGGGGGAAACACTGACGTCACACGTCCGGTAGCATTGCATACTGGATCACATAACGTGGTTATTGACCACGTGACAGTATTTTTCACGAAAAAAACTGTGAAAAAGAAATCCCACACAGAAAAAACAAAGACGAGAACACACGCAGGATCGGATTGATCGTCAAATCACACCACACAATTTTACCCTTCTGATTACAAGACAGGTGTTCCATCCATTACGTGCATTCCATTGGTATGAAGGGAATTGAACGCTCAGCTGGAGATAACTTGTATAGTTTTAATGAAAGTGCTGGATCAGGTGAATTTCAAAACCGCAATAGCCACCCCTGCGCGTTGTGTATTTTGTTCCAGCTTACAACAGAAATTTCTGTAAAATTTCTCGGACGCAACAGCTCTTTCGCATTGTCGTATAAACAGGACGAGCCATGCCACCATGCGGAAATCCGATCAATGCGAATGAAAGAGAAATAGGATGGATGCTTCTGCTACTTGCGCCTTTTACCGACAGGCACACTGTAACGGCCTACCATCCAGTTTTTGTACTGCTGGTAGCCAGCGTCTTGAGCGCCTGCTAATTCCAAGAAGAAAGGAAGCAAGCCCAAGGACTGAAGACTTAAAGGCAGCGAAAAAGACGAGTCTTCTGATGATGACAGGGTTTCGAAGATGCAGGAGGTATACCAGCAGCCAAAACAAGAGGAAGAAGGTTGAAGGGGGAGTAGGAAAAAAAAGTAGGAAAAAAAACCAAAAAAATTCGGATCGAGAAGTTGAAGCGATTCCAGCAATTCATTGCAACTGTTATATTTAATTAACTCAAATAATTATATTAATTTAATTAACTATTATATTTCTTCGTTTCTTCAACGGCTTCAACCACGTCAACTGCCGAATACATTTTTCATCAATCCCGATGAGTTGGGACTTAGAAAAATTTTCAACTTTTTTCGACTTTTCCGATCTTTCTCATTTCTTGTTGTGAAGTTTCTTTGACTTCTTGCCTGTGCCGAATTTCGATGGAAGACGCCGAGCGAACGAGCTTTGGTAGCGAAGGAGAAAGGCGTCTGCTTTAACTGTCTTGGAGGAAAACATCGTAGTGTTGACTGTCGTTCGAAACCGGCCTGCGAATCGTCAGGCTGCCGTGCTCGTCATCATTCACTGTTGCATGGTGCGGAAAGAGTTTTTCCCGAGAAAAACGGACAACGCCATATTCCGCCTTCCATCGGGGGCCAAGATTACGCTCAAGGACCTCAAACGCTTGCGATCGCTCACCGCCTTTCGTCCGATGTTCTCTTGGCCGTGGTTCCCGTACGACTTCGAGCTGGATGCCGGACTTTGGACTTTTTCGCTCTTCTTGATACTGGCAGCCAAGCTACCCTTTTGCGTGAAGACGCGGCCCAGGCACTCGGCCTGAAAGGACGACCCCGAAAAGTTCGTTTCGGGACCTTCTATGGGAAAGATCCGGTAGTCGACACTCATCTAGTCGATTTCGCTGTTTCGTCGCTGGGGGGTGACCATGACTGTCAAGTGTCCGACGCCTTCGTGGTACCTCATCTTAATGTTGGTCAGCGCAAAATGACCGATGTTCTCGCCTCCTTCGAGTATCTTCGTGGTCTCAACTTTCCCGCACGGAATGCTACCGAAGTTCAAGTTTTGATCGGCATGGACGTCCAAGACGCTCACCTGAACCTGGAAGTTCGTCGGCAACCAATTGTAGTCCAAGGGCCTAATTCTGTGCTCACCCCGTTTGGCTGGTGCGTCGTCGGGAGAACCTTTTCGTTGCCCACTGCACAAACCCCAATTGCAGGAGAATGGGGTTGCAAGTGTAAATTTCGTTAAGTTGGGAACGGTCCAACAGCTGGAAGAGTCCGTCGAAAGGTTCTGGAAGACTCAATTTCTACCAGTTCGTGAGGCCCCGAAGACTTTTATGTCCGCGCTCGACCGGGTCGCCCTCGAACAACTCGAATCGGCCATTCGTCACACGGGAACGCGTTATGAGGTTTGTTTGCCTGTTCGCCCAGATTGCCCTGAGTTGCCCGACAACAGGGAGTTTGCACGCCGGAAATTTTTCGCCTTGGAGAGAAGACTTCTTTCAAACGATGATCTTCGCCGAGCAATCGTGGAGCAGATGCAGGAAGTGTTCAGCAACGGACACGCCGTTAAAGTCACGTCGCCGGCCCCAGGTTCGAAAGTCTGGTTCCTACCGTATCATCCGGTTCGTCATCCCAGTAAACCAAACAAGTTTCGTCTCGTCTACGACGCCGCGGCCCATTTCAAGGGAACGGCCATTAATGACATACTGCTAAAAGGTCCTGATCTTACCACGCAGTTGCTCGCCGTGTTGCTTCACTTTCGTGAAAGAAGAATTGGGGTTACAGCGGACATTGCGAGAATGTTCTACCAGGTTCTTGTTCGCGAATCTGATCGTCCGATGTTTTGCTTCGTATGGCGTGATCCTGGGACGGAAGAAGATCTTCAGGAGTTCGAGATGACGGTGCATCTTCGGTGCTGTCTCTTCACCCACGGCCTGCAGTTTCGCCCTACAACGCCTCGAAAAGGATGCGCCTGTCCACCTTCAAGAAGTCGCGAGCCGTATCCGTTCCGACTTTTATGTGGATAATTTATTATCGTCGTTCGATGAAATGGAAGAAGGAGCGTCCGCAAGCAAGAAGCTCATTGAATTGCTCAACACTGGTGGTTTCAAACTCGTTCAATTCCTAAGCTCTTCGCGTCCACTGCTGGATCGACTTCCGTCATCATCTCGCCTTGTTCCTGAGGTCGATCTGGATTTTGACGACTTGCCGACCGAGCGGACACTTGGTTATTTGTGGAACTGCGAGCGAGACGAGTTTGTTTTTCGTTTCCGGCGGACGGAAGAAGCACACGCAAAATGATCGATATTGGCTGCAATTTCCAGCATCTATGACCCGCTGGGCCTCCTAGCACTGGTAGTTCTTGTGGCAAAAATCATCCTTCAGGATATCTGGCGGCTTAAAGGTGGCTGGGACGAAATCCTGCCCGCCGAGATCCTGAACCGTTGGGGTCGTTTCGTCGAGCGCTTGCCTTTGCTAGAGCTGTTAAACATTCCACGAAACTTCTTATCGCGCCCCTGGTCTGCCTACCAGTCGTTCCAGTTACATGCCTTCTCGGACGCTTCGAAAGACGGGTTTGGCGTTGTCGTTTACCTAAGATCCGAACTAGTCGACAAGATTGAAGTTTCATTCACGATGGCGAAGGTTAGAGTTGCCCCATTCCATCAGCTATCTATCCCGAAGATGGAGCTTCAAGGTGCCTTGTTAGCAGTCCGGCTAGCAAATTACTTGTTGAAACAAATGACTCTACCCATAACTGCCGTATTTTTCTGGGTTGACGCGATGACAGTCCTTCGTTGGATTATCGCAAGCCATCGCCGTTATAACGTTTTCGTCGCAAACCGAATCGCTTAAATCCTGGATTCTACTACTCCTCAGCAGTGGCGACACGTCCCTGGCGTCCTCAACCCAGCAGACGAATGCAGTCGTGGCCTTTGTCCGTCCGAACTCGACTCGAATCATCGCTGGTACCGTGGACCTGAATTTCTCGCTCTGCCCCCCGAACAATGGCCAGCCCAGGTTCCAGCGACTGAAATAATCGAAGCCGAAGATGATTCTGTTGGCTGTTTACTTATCGTTGCCTCTAACGGGCCGTTAGACGATCTCGTGGCTCGAGTGGACAATCTACACCGCCTGGTGCGCATCTTCGCCTGGGTCGAAAGATTCATTTCCAATAGACGGACCCTCGTACACCAAAATCGGGCTAAAGAAAAGGCTGTCCTGAGTGGCAACCCCGAAGACTTGCAAACAGGACCCAGCGAGCTGAAAACGGGCCGGCGGCAAAGCGCGGACGAGTTAAAAGCAGCCCGTCACCTTCTGATTCGCGTTTCGCAATGCGTTTCATTTCCCGATGAATTGCGGATGTTGCAGCGAGCAAAACCTATTCGCCCCGAATCCAGGTTGCGGAAACTTGCTGCCTACCTTGACTGCACCGGAATTATTCGTGTCGGTGGTCGCCTCGAAAATGCCCCTATCAGCCACGAAGCTCGTCATCCAGCCGTTCTCGACCCGAAGCACCCGCTTACCAAGCTGTTTATCCGCTATGCGCATTTTTCTGTTGCTCACGGAAGAGCCGACAGAACGCTCGCCGAAGTCCGTGCCCGTTATTGAGTGTTGAAAGGGCGTGAAGCGACAAAATCAGTCATCACGGCCTGCCTTTATTACTCCCGTATGCGTGCCCGCCCGTTTCAGCCTATAATGGCCCCGCTTCCGTCAGAACGTGTCCAACCGTTCAACCCGCCGTTCACCAGCACCGGTGTGGACTACCTTGGCCCATTCTTCATTTCGATTGGTCGTCGCACGGAAAATCGCTGGATCGCCCTTTTCACCTGCCTCTCCACCCGCGCTATTCACCTCGAGATTGCCCCGTCGCTGGACGTTGACTCGTTCTTGATGGCGTTTACCTGTTTCGTCAGTCGGCGGGGTTCCCCGGTTGACGTTTTTAGCGACAACGGGACGAATTTGAGGGCTGGAGAACGTGAGCTGCGTGAGGCGGTCGCCCGCTTAAACGACGTAAGAATCGCCGACCAACTCGCCCAAAAGGAAATTCGCTGGCACTTCTCTCCCCCTGCAGCACCGCATTTTGGGGGCGTGTGGGAACGTCTTGTCCGTTCGTGCAAAGATGCCCTACGAGCGATCCTTGGCCAGCAGACTGTTAAGGACGAAACTTTTGCTACGGTGGTTATCGAAGTGGAAGCTCTACTCAACAATCGTCCGTTAACCGATCTAGGAGCGGATCCCAAAGAGTTTCAGCCATTAACCCCGAATCATTTCCTGTTGGGGCGACCCAATCCCCACTTGCCGGCCAACGTCATTGATCCCGACATCAAGTGCTTTCGTCGCCGGTGGTTCCACGCGCAACGACTCGTAGACCAGGTGTGGAACCGATGGTTGCGCGAATATTTGCCAACGTTAACCACGCGCAGCAAGTGGACTCAGTCGCAGAGAAACTTAGAAGCCAACGACATGGTGCTAATGGTTGACCTGAAGTCGCCGCGCGGGCATTGGCCGATCTGGCGTGTTGTAAAAACGTTGCCTGGACCTGATGGGGTAGTGCGTGCAGCTGAAGTCATTACGAAGTCCGGCAAGACCTATACCCGCCCGGCTACAAGTTTATGTCGCTTCGAAGCCTGTAATGCTGCTTAAATTTTTCCGCAGCAGGGCCGGCTGTGTTACCGAGTTGCCATGGCAACTCGGCCGGGCTTCGCGCGCACCTTCAATTACCCCCCCCCCTTTTTTTTATCTATTGTTTATCTTAATTCGCGCATCTTTATTCCTTTGTTTTTGCTTAAGCGATCGGATGACGTGTATTAACGAGGCAGTCACATTTTTGCCGTTCGAGCGTCTCGTCGCCATTTTTCGTCATCTCCCGTTTGGCAGTCCCTTTTTTCCAATACAGTATTTTTTACCTACCCCATTCGTTCTAGTTCGTTTTATCGTATCGCCCTTTCGTTCGTCATTTCGCTTTTCGTTTGTAACAGCAACATTTGGCTTTAAAATTTGTTAAGAAAACTGAAACGTAAAGATTGCCTCAATTTTACTATTTCAACTAGTCCTACCGATAGCCCACCATGAATGATTGACATTGTTATAGGTAACATACTAGATGTTCCAGGCTTCTTTTCTTATACATGAAGACAAAAAAAAAATTGGGTTGAAGACGAGAGATGGAAGCTACTGCTTCTGCAAATAAAAGGAATTAGTACTGATCCTTGTAAATGGTGTATACAGTCTAATCTTGCCTGGGTATTGCATGCATGCAGCAATCAGTGCTGCGTTTTTTTGCTGCCTTCTTCCCTACTGAATTTGGGACTGGAAGGTTTAACGGGTAACTGAAAGCTTTGGTTTAGGCTAATTACCCAAAGGTGATTGTTCATCAGGTTCCAGCGGAAGTGCTGGATTTTGTGGATTGCAAAGATGCAACAGCCGCCACTGAGTATGGACTTCCAGCTAGCAATGGAACTCCCTATCACTGAACCATCAATAAAGCTACTGATCCTGAAAATAAAAGAAATTAGTCCTCATCATGAAAATGCTGTACGTAGTCTATCCTTGCCTGTGCAATTGCAGCGATCATGTTGCCTTCTTCCTTGCTAAATTTAGGGCTGCAAGGCTATGAGAGCGACACTAATCTTTGATTGAGGAGGGACACTGAACTTCAATGAAAGTGCTGGAACTGGTCAATTGCAATGTTGGGAAAGCCACATTCCACCTTGCAATGGGAATTTATGTAACTGGACCTTGGTGAAACTACTGCACCTGCAAATAAATGAAATGAGTCCTGTTCCACACTTGTAAATGGTGTACGCAGTCTATCCTTACCAATGCATTCAGCATGCTGCCTTCTTTTTGTTGTTGGCTTCATCTAACTCTCTGTGCGTTTTTCAATGCAGGGGTTTGCGACTGGCTAGAAACTAGTATGAATGATGGGCAATATCCGACGCTTAATGACCATGCTACTGACTAAATGAGCGTTCAGTGATTTATTGACCACTGCGTAACTGTTAACCGACTACTTGATCGAACGGTCGGAAAACCAATCGGAATAGCAATCGATTTCCCCTATACAATACTTTAGGGCTCCTCCTCCTTTGCGGCGAGGTCTATTCTGACTCCCTCATTAAAGTGCTCATTTTGACCGCTAGATGTCGTTACTAGTATACCATAAAAGGCGGAAAAAAATGAAAAAATGGACATAATCGCCGACGACAGTAGTCCATAAAAAAATGGGTCATTTGGCGTTCCGTAGGTTGCCGTCAAGGACTTAGTCATTTGGACTCTCTTCTAGCAGTTATTGGAGGTATCACATTTGATATGAAATTTTTGATATTGGTTTAGTCTTGTAATATTTTTTCGTTTATTGCAGTTTGCATTAGGGGATATGGAGCTGAAAGTAAGATAGAATGTAGCACCAGTAGGGTGATCGAACTTATACAAAATGCCAGGAAGTTATCATCTCAAGTATACCGAAAGTCAAACAAATTTTCTGATTTGGAAGCAAAAACTTCTGCCAAGACGTCTGTGTCTGTAAGTTGACCAGATAAACATTTTTGTGATGTAGTCGGCAACTTAGAAGAAAAAATTTCCTCTTTGTCTGATGCAGTCGAAAAATTTGTCCCTCAAATTCCCGAATAAGTTGTTCTTTAATTGGATGTTGAATTGACGTTATTTCAAATTTACAACTCAGTTTTGTTTAATTCTTTTGTACTTTGATTTTTTTTAAAATTTGTAACAAACTTTGTCTCGCGACTCATTGTTGTCTCAATAAATTTCCATCATACAGTCGAAATATTTCGCGTATATTCGTTTATTTTGCGTTTCAATAAAGGGTACGATATTGGTATATCGTGCGTCATTCGAACTAATATTTTAAGAAGTTTATACGAACAGAATAGTTTGCAGATTACACTCTCGTATGGTATTAGTAAACCAAGTAAATCAGTAAACCAAACTGAAAAAAATCCACTTGATATTACCCGTGAAGAATTTTTGCGATCAACAATGCAGTTGAAAACCATTCAAATTGCAATTTTTTGTGGATGAATGCGTTTCTTAAGTGTTCATAAAAGCGATTAATGTGCGCCGAAAACGCTATCTTTACGCCAAATGGCCGTTTATGTGTTAGATATTGGTACATTTTTTTCAAAAGGATATATGCGTTCAAAAATGAATTTAAAATGCATTTAATCTGCGACTGTATTTTAAATGGAAGTAATCTGGCCAGATTTTCAATTTACCATTTCCTTACCCAACCTTATATATTTAAATGAATAGAGAAAGCTGTTTTCTATTGAATAAGAATTGAGATAAACAAATATAAACAGAAAACCATTTGCTGAATTTATTTGTTAAGGAATGAAAACTAAACACGATGTCACTGCTTTAACGAAAAACATTAATTCAACATTCAGGCAAATTGCAATTTTAAATTAGGCTTGTGTGTCAGAATACACTTCCAGAGATTTTAGAATCTGATTCACTCGTGATTCAATTTCTGATATAGTCTGCACATCAACCCTTGGGCGTTCACCTTCGCCACCGACATCTTCGTCATTTGCTTCGTCGTCGGTATTCAGATATTTCTGGTATTGAGCTGCGTGGAACCTACGCGCAGTTTGCACTGCTGTAATAATCTTGCTGATGTTTGTTTGCTTCTTATGAGTTTCCAAAATGGCCATGACAACAACTGCAAAAAAAAGGTTTGACTTTGGGCTGAGCTGGACACGAATAGAGCTGCGCTCGATTCGATGATCGGAGTAAGTAAGAACAGATGGTCGATCGCTTTGGCAAGGCATAAATAGCCTTCGTTTAGTCGCTAGAAGAAAAAAAACAGTCAAACCATAATGTCACTGCTAAACGTTAAAAAATTTCTGATGAAACCTTACCTCCCATATCTTCAAGTTGGTTCTCTCCAACACCTGCCAACTGGGTCACTTTAAAAGGTGATTTGCTAGTAGTTCGATCATAATTTACCGATGATGAAGATCAGGTTAGTTGAGGTGAAATGGCATCTGGCGTGGAAGACTTTGAGGGGGAGGGATAGACACTAAAACTTCCAGATGTTGAGGGCAAATCTTGGAAATGTGAAAGACCCGGGTCTGGGGTCTACTTCCATTAGTCCCTAATGGAAGTATCCATTTGAGCAAGACGGGTTTTCTTCTTAAGATACCTAATGTAATGAAACTCATGTGATTAAGACTAAAAGAATTAAATCAAACTATTCTTACCTTTTACTTACTGCAGCAACCCTTTCAGTTGCAGACATAGTGCTCCATCCTGGCTGTTTTTGCTTTGACAATAAGTTTTTGGCAGCTAAGGATTCTGCTCGTTCAACAGCAATGCTTGCTGCATTGGTGATTGAAATGTGGTCGAGAACATCAACTGTTTCTCCTGTGATGTCCAATGTAGGTTCTTGATTAGGAACTACTTTTGTTTTTGGCACATGAAGTGCATCGGGGGATCATACAATACAAATTTAAAAAATTTAAATGAAAATGTATCGTACTTTGTATACAAAACAAAATTTAATACTTACTTGCTTTCCAGCCACAGAATAGTTTCTCGATGATACTCCTTAAGCCTCCACCATTTCCATCATCCCAACCAGTGCTGTCCCTGAAGTTTTCTGCATCTGGCCCAATAAACCAAAAATTGTTTGGTTGCCTTTTCTGTGTGGGCTTAGTGTAAAACAGAAAACCCTGGGTACTTCCGTCCCTCCATGAGCTGAAGAGCTGGGAAAACAAAAGAATATAAGTTTATTTGTCTTTTGTTGTAAGGGAAAACACTGAATACCTTCGTTCTGGCGTCAGCTAGCACGTTGTTTATTCCCGAAGGAGAAGTAGCTGTCCGCGAATTACGTCGTCTTTGATTTCCTAAATTCCCGTAGCTCAGAGTTAAAGGTGTCTGACTATTTAAAACCTCTAAGTACGCCTCATGTCCAGACATTTTTAGGACCAAAACAAAAAAAAAGTTTACCCAGGCCATCTAGCGGTGGCTGATGAAAGTTTTTGCATATTGTTTATTTGGAACGTAATTTGAATTGCCAAATTGCCCCCCATAATGCATGCTATTTACAATGTGTTAATTGAAACCATAAATAATGCAATTTTACATCAGCTTTCGAACGGAAAATAGTTCTTGGGCCGCGAAAAATTTTAGCGCCGTGGTTGCTTTGTTTTTTTCTCCCCCTTCCTTTTAAATTTGAAGATGTGTCCGTTGTATGATTTTAAATCGCATTGCAAATGCGTTCACTTGAATGGATTTGGATCTTGGGCGCTAAAATTCTTCACGGGTAGTATCTACTGGCCTAGTTTTATAAAGTACGCTATACGAAATACAGACGAATATATTTTTGCTTCTGAGCTGACAAACACAATCGGTTATACGCGTAAAAAAAAAGTATGTA